>NC_091303.1:24573799-24873799 GCF_038502225.1 Cherax quadricarinatus | reverse complement strand
GGCAATATGAGAATGACATAGCATCAAAAGTCAAATCTGACCCAAAACTGTTATACAGCCACATCAGGAGGAAAACAAGTCAAGGACCAGGTAATCAGGCTGAGGTAGGAAGAAGGGGATGTCACAAAAAAGACCATGATGTGAGGAGCTCAACAAGAGATTCAAAGAAGTGTTCATAGAGGAGACAGAAGGGCCTACAGAAATGCAGAGGTGGAGTACACCATCAAGTGTTGGTTGGACACAATACATACAACTGAGGAAGAAGTGAAGAGGCTGTTAAGCGAGCTAGATACCTCAAAGGCGATAGGGCCAGATAACATCTCTCCATGGGTCCTGAGAGAGGGAGCAGAGGTGCTTTGTGTGTCACTAACAACTATCTTCAACACATCTATCGAAGTTCTCTGACAGGGTGATGGCAGTAAGACAAGAGAGAGAGGGATGGGTAGATCGCATTTTCTTGGACTGTAAGAAGGCGTTTGACACAGTTCCACACAAGATTAGTGCGGAAGCTGGAGGGCCGGGCAGGGATAACAGGGAAGGCACTGCAGTGGATCATGGAATACCTGTCAGGAAGACAACATTGAGTCATAGTACGTGGCGAGGCGTCAGAGTGGGCATCAGTAACGAGCAGGGTGCCACAGGGATCAGTCCTAGGACCAGTGCTGTTTCTGGTACAGTGGACCCTCAGCTAACGAAAACATTGTCTAATGATAAATCCGCCCAACGAAGCGTTTGAGCGTAAAAATTTTGGCCTGGCCAATGATGAAAAACTCGACCAACATGATTCGTTCCGAACCTGTCCGTTCAGCCTGAGCGCCTCAGCTGCCCTGCCGTCATTGTTGACAAGCCAGGGTGGCCGGTTCCATGCATACATTTGATACATTTTGTATTATTCCATTGTTTTAAGTGCTTGTAACTGCTAAATAAGCCACCTTGGCCCCAAAGAAAGCTTCTAGTGCCAACCTTGGGGTAAAAAGGGTGAGAAATACTATCAAAATACTATCGTACCACGGTCAGCTGTTGCTGCACCACCGTCAGCTGTACTACTCAAAGATGTGGAGAGACTGTTATTGGTATGGCTTAACGAGAAACAATTACCGAGAAACAATTAACCCCAGAAGGTTAGCCACCCAGGATAACCCAAGAAAGTCAGTGAATCATCAAGGACTGTTTAACTTATTTTCATTAGGGTCCTTAATCTTGTTCCCCAGGATGCGACCCACACCAGTCGACTAACACCCAGGTGAACAGGAAAAAATGCCAGGAACTAGTGCTCATATTGGTGAATTTAAGGCCAACAAAGGTTGGTGTGAGAGATTTAAGAATCGTAGTGGCATACACAGTGTGATAAGCCTTGTTCTGGAAGAAAATGCCAAACAGGACCTACATTACTCAGGAGGAAAAGGCACTCCCAGGACACAAACATGTGAAAGACAGGCTAACTTTCTTGTTTTGTTGTAATGCTAGTGGGGGTTGCAAAGTGAAGCCTTTACTCATGTATCACTCTGAAAATCCCAGAGTGTTCAAGAAAAACAGTGTCTCATCACTCATCAGTACTCTTCAATACAGGTAAGTGTCATTTTAACATTTACTTATATAGTTATTGTGCATGTCTCATTGTTTTCTTTGTAGGGAATTGTATATTTCATGAAAATTTTTTTTTTTTTTAATACTTTTGGCTGTCTGGAACGGATTAATTGGATTTCCATTATTTGTTATGGGGAAAATTAATTCGGCTAACAATAATTTTGTCTAACGATGAGCTCTCTGGAACGGATTAATATCGTTAGCCAAGGGTCCACTGTATTTGTGAATGACATGACGGAAGGAATAGACTCTGAAGTGTCCCTGTTTGCAGATGATGTGAAGTTGATGAGAAGAATTCAATCAGACGAAGACCAGGCAGAACCACAGAGGGATCTGGACAGACTGCAGGCCTGGTTCAGAAACTGGCTCCTGGGGTTCAACCCCACCAAGTGCAAAGTCATGAAGATTGGGGATGGGCAAAGAAGACCACAGACGGAGTGCAGTCTAGGGGGGCCAGAGCCTACAAACCTCACTCAAGGAAAAGGATCTTGGTGTGTGTATAACACCAGGTATATCTGAGGCGCACATCAACCAAATAACTGCTGCAGCATACGGGCGCCTGGCAAACCTAAGAACAGCATTCCGACATCTAAATAAGGAGTCATTCAGGACCCTGTATACTGTGTACGTTGGGTCCATATTGGAATATGCAGTGCCAGTTTGGAACCCTCACCTAGCCAAGCATGTAAGGAAACTAGAGAAAGTGCAGAGGTTTGCAACAAGACTAGTCCCGGAGCTAAGAGGTATGTCCTACAAAAAGAGGTTAAAGGAAATCGACCTGATGACACTGGAAGATAGGAGAGTTAGGAGGATATGATAACGACATATAAAATACTAAGAGGTACGTATAAAGGTGGACAGAGACAGAATGTTCCAGAGATGGGACACAGCAGCAAGGGGTCACAGTTGGAATCTGAAGACTCAGATGAACCACAGGGATGTTAGGAAGTATTTTTTCAGTCACAGAGTTGTCAGGAAGTGGAATAGCCTGGGTAGTGATGTAGTGGAGGCAGGATCCATACATAACTTTAACAAGAGGTATGATAAAGCTCACAGAGCAGGAAGAGTGACTGGGTAGCAGCCAGTTGAAGAGGCAGGGCCAGGAGCTGTGACTCAATCCCTGCAACCACAACTAGGTGAGTACACATATACACAGGTGTCACAGCAGAGACAAATAGAGACTGCCAACCACATCATGCACATTTTAACATTAGTTGTAATCCACTGCCCTCATCTAGCACTTCTCCCTACCTCTAAATTTTTTCTGTTACTGTATCAAATGCATTTATCTTTGGAATATGGTTGTTTTTTGTAGGTGTAGTATATGTATATGGTGCATGATGCCAATGCTGAGAAACTGTGAAATATGGAACACTTGGGATATTTTATCCATTGAAAGGTTTTTTAATCCAGTGGGTTAAATGTTTCCTCATAAAATGTCCCAAGTGTTGCATACATCTTTCTATTACACTTGTGGTACAATTCGGTCAAGAAATGCAGATGTTATAATTTGCAGTACTGTAGTTTAGCAGAGATTTTCACATTTATTTATTTTCTCTCAGTTGTTTTTGGATCAACTACAATGATGTATGACATGAAAATACTTAGTGATATGTTCCATCAAATTATTATAAAAAAAAATCCCTCTCATTCATGTGACCCCATCATCCGGTTAATCATTGTATGATTATGAAAACACCAACTCTATATTGGAAGGTATTTCAGGTTAAGTGATGTATATATATATATTATGTCTACAGGCACATGTATTTTACTGACTGGGGAAGGTTTGGCACTTCAGGCAAGATCTATCGTTCCACAATGGCAGGGTCCTTTAAAAAGGTAATCATTGGAGATGATCTCTCTCAGCCCAGTGGCTTGGCTATTGACTATAAAGAGGAGATGCTCTACTGGACAGATGCTGTCAAAGAGAAAATTGAAAGATCTTTCCTCAATGGAACAAAGAGAGAGGTTAGTAAGCCTATGATTTACAAAGCTGAGTAATGTAATACTGTAATAAAATTATAATTAGTTACAAATGTTTGTTAGCTCTAGGGATTATTATAAGATGTCTTTGATATTTATTACTGTATTATGAACATCTAGAATAAACCTGATTAATTTAGCATTATTGAAAGTTGGTATAATTAATTCCAGGTCCTAATATGTTACATCATAATACAGTACAGTACAGTACAGTATTCAGTATTGTATCTCCAAAACTGAAAGTCATCACTACAAAGTAGAGATTAAGCTGTTATTAACAGATAATTTCAGACAGAAATGAATTTTTCAGCTATAAAAACATTCTGATATACACAAATAACTTGCACATAGAAACTTATGACGACGTTTTGGTCCGAAATGTTCATAAGTTTCTTACTCCTATGTGCAGGTAATTTGTATGTTGTTCCAGTCACAATACTGTGCCTTTTTATTCTTCATTCTGATATAGAGTGCACCTTGTTCTCTCTAGAAATGGTTTTTGTTTAATATAATATAATATAATATCATTTAATATAATGAATGAAAAGTTGGATGTCCTGGCCCTAAGCGAAACAAAGCTGAAGGGGGTAGGGGAGTTTCGGTGGGGGGAATAAATGGGATTAAATCTGGAGTATCCGAGAGAGTTAGAGCAAAGGAAGGGGTAGCAGTAATGTTGAAGGATCAGTTATGGAAGGAGAAAAGAATATGAATGTGTAAATTCAAGAATTATGTGGATTAAAGTAAAGGTTGGATGCGAAAAGTGGGTCATAATCAGCGTGTATGCACCTGGAGAAGAGAGGAATGTAGAGGAGAGAGAGAGATTTTGGGAGATGTTAAGTGAATGTATAGGAGCCTTTGAACCAAGTGAGAGAGTAATTGTGGTAGGGGACCTGAATGCTAAAGTAGGAGAAACTTTTAGAGAGGGTGTGGTAGGTAAGTTTGGGGTGCCAGGTGTAAATGATAATGGGAGCCCTTTGATTGAACTTTGTATAGAAAGGTGTTTAGTTATAGGTAATACATATTTTAAGAAAAAGAGGATAAATAAGTATACAAGATATGATGTAGGGCGAAATGACAGTAGTTTGTTGGATTATGTATTGGTAGATAAAAGACTGTTGAGTAGACTTCAGGATGTACATGTTTATAGAGGGGCCACAGATATATCAGATCACTTTCTAGTTGTAGCTACACTGAGAGTAAAAGGTAGATGGGATACAAGGAGAATAGAAGCATCAGGTAAGAGAGAGGTGAAGGTTTATAAACTAAAAGAGGAGGCAGTTAGGGTAAGATATAAACAGCTATTGGAGGATAGATGGGCTAGTGAGAGCATAGGCAATGGGGTCGAAGAGATATGGGGTAGGTTTAAAAATGTAATGTTAGAGTGTTTAGCAGAAGTTTGTGGTTACAGGAGAGTGGGTGCGGGAGGAAAGAGGAGTGATTGGTGGAATGATGATGTAAAGAGAGTAGTAAGGGAGAAAAAGTTAGCATATGAGAAGTTTTTACAAAGTAGAAGTGATGCAAGGAGGGAAGAGTATATGGAGAAAAAGAGAGAGGTTAAGAGAGTGGTGAAGCAATGTAAAAAGAGAGCAAATGAGAGAGTGGGTGAGATGTTATCAACAAATTTTGTTGAAAATAAGAAAAAGTTTTGGAGTGAGATTAACAAGTTAAGGAAGCCTAGAGAACAAATGGATTTGTCAGTTAAAAATAGGAGAGGAGAGTTAGAGGTATTGGAAAGATGGAGGGAATATTTTGAGGAATTGTTAAATGTTGATGAAGATAGGGAAGCTGTGATTTCATGTATAGGGCAAAGAGGAATAACATCTTGCAGGACTGAGGAAGAGCCAGTTGTGAGTGTGGGGGAAGTTCGTGAGGCAGTAGGTAAAATGAAAGGGGGTAAGGCAGCCGGGATTGATGGGATAAAGATAGAAATGTTAAAAGCAGGCGGGGATATAGTTTTGGAGTGGTTGGTGCAATTATTTAATAAATGTATGGATGAGGGTAAGATACCTAGGGATTGGCAGAGAGCATGCATAGTTCCTTTGTATAAAGGCAAAGGGGACAAAAGAGAGTGCAAAAATTATAGGGGGATAAGTCTGTTGAGTATACCTGGTAAAGTGTATGGTAGAGTTATTATTGAAAGAATTAAGAGTAAGAAGGAGAATAGGATAGCAGATGAACAAGGAGGCTTTAGGAAAGGTAGGGGGTGTGTGGACCAGGTGTTTACAGTGAAACATATAAGTGAACAGTATTTAGATAAGGCTAAAGAGGTCTTTGTGGCATTTATGGATTTGGAAAAGGCCTATGACAGGGTGGATAGGGGGGCAATGTGGCAGATGTTGCAGGTGTATGGTATAGGAGGTAGGTTACTGAAAGCAGTGAAGAGTTTTTACAAGGATAGTGAGGCTCAAGTTAGAGTATGTAGGAAAGAGGGAAATTATTTCCCAGTAAAAGTAGGCCTTAGACAAGGATGTGTGATGTCACCGTGGTTGTTTAATATATTTATAGATGGGGTTGTAAGAGAAGTAAATGCGAGGGTCTTGGCAAGAGGCGTGGAGTTAAAAGATAAAGAATCACACATAAAGTGGGAGTCATCACAGTTGCTCTTTGCTGATGACACTGTGCTCTTGGGAGATTCTGAAGAGAAGTTGCAGAGATTGGTGGATGAATTTGGTAGGGTATGCAAAAGAAGAAAATTAAAAGTGAATACAGGAAAGAGTAAGGTTATGAAGATAACAAAAAGATTAGGTGATGAAAGATTGGATATCAGATTGGAGGGAGAGAGTATGGAGGAGGTGAATGTATTCAGATATTTTGGAGTGGACGTGTCAGTGGATGGGTCTATGAAAGATGAGGTGAATCATAGAATTGATGAGGGGAAAAGGGTGAGTGGTGCACTTAGGAGTCTGTGGAGACAAAGAACTTTGTCCTTGGAGGCAAAGAAGGGAATGTATGAGAGTATAGTTTTACCAATGCTCTTATATGGGTGTGAAGCATGGGTGATGAATGTTGCAGCGAGGAGAAGGCTGGAGGCAGTGGAGATGTCATGTCTGAGGGCAATGTGTGGTGTGAATATAATGCAGAGAATTCGTAGTTTGGAAGTTAGGAGGAGGTGCGGGATTACCAAAACTGTTGTCCAGAGGGCTGAGGAAGGGTTGTTGAAGTGGTTCGGACATGTAGAGAGAATGGAGTGAAACAGAATGACTTCAAGAGTGTATCAGTCTGTAGTGGAAGGAAGGTGGGATAGGGGTCGGCCTAGGAAAGGTTGGAGGGAGGGGGTAAAGGAGGTTTTGTGTGCAAGGGGCTTGGACTTCCAGCAGGCATGCGTGAGTGTGTTTGATAGGAGTGAATGGAGACAAATAGTTTTTAATACTTGACGTGCTGTTGGAGTGTGAGCAAAGTAACATTTATGAAGGGGTTCAGGGAAACCGGCAGGCCGGACTTGAGTCCTGGAGATGGGAAGTACAGTGCCTGCACTCTGAAGGAGGGGTGTTAATATTGCAGTTTAAAAACTGTAGTGTAAAGCACCCTTCTGGCAAGACAGTGATGGAGTGAATGATGGTGAAAGTTTTTCTTTTTCGGGCCACCCTGCCTTGGTGGTAATCGGCCCGTGTGATAATAAAAAAAAAAATAATTTAATATAATATAGGTAGTAGCTTAGTAGACAGCAACCACCCAGGGAGGTACTACCGTCCTGCCAAGTGAATGTAAAACAAAAGCCTGTAATTGTTTTACATGATGGTAGGATTGCTGGTGTTTTTTTTTGTCTGTCTCATAAATATGCAAGATTACAGATATGTCTTGCTACTTCTACTTACACTTAGGTCACACTACACATACACGTTTATTTATACACACTCATCTGAGTTTTCTTTTGTTTTATCTTAATAGTTCTTGGTCTCATTACTTTTCCTTTTATATCCATGGGGAAGTAGAATAAGAATCTTTCCTCCATAAGCCATGAGTGTTGTAAAAGTCAACTAAAATGCCGGGGACAATGAGCTAGTAACCCCTTTTCCTGTATAGATTACTAAAAAGAATAAGAAGAAGAAAATTGTCAAAGTGGGAAGTCTGAACGTGCATGGATGTTGTGCAAATGATAAGAAAGAGATGATTGTGGATGTTATGAATGAGAAGAAGCTGGATGTCCTGGCTATAAGTGAAACAAAGCTGAAGGGGGTGGGAGAGTTTCAGTGGAGAGGAATAAATGGGATTAGGTCAGGGGTTTCAAATAGAGTTAGAGCTAAAGAAGGAGTAGCAATAATGTTGAAGGATAAGATATGGCAGGAAAAGAGGGACTATAAATGTATTAATTCAAGGATTATGTAGAGTAAGATAAAGGTTGGGTGTGAAAAGTGGGTTATAGTAAGTGTATATGCACCTGGAGAAGAGAGAAGTGTAGTGGAGAGAGAGAGATTTTGGGAAATGTTGAGTGAATGTGTGGGGAGTTTTGAACCAAGTGTGAGAGTACTTGTGGTTGGGGATTTCAATGCTAAATTGGGTAAAAATGTTGTGGAGGGAGTAGTAGGTAAAATTGGGGTGCCAGGGGTAAATGTAAATGGGGAGCCTTTAATTGAGCTATGTGTAGAAAAAGATTTGGTAATAAGTAATACATATTTTATGAAAGAGGATAAATAAATATACAAGGTATGATGTAGCACGTAATGAAAGTAGTTTGTTAGATTATGTATTGGTGGATAAAAGGTTAATGGTTAGGCTCCAGGATGTACATGTTTATAGAGGGGCAACTGATATATCGGATCATTATTTAGTTGTAGCTACAGTTAGAGTAAGAGGTAGATGGGACAAGAGGAAGGTGGCAACAACAAGTAGGAGGGAAGTGAAAGTGTATAAACTAAGGGAGGGGGAAGTTCGGGTGAGATATAAGCGACTATTGGCAGAAAGGTGGGCTAGTGCAAAGATGAGTTGTGGGGGGCTTGAAGAGGGTTGGATGAGTTTTAAAAATGCAGTATTAGAATGTGGGGCAGAAGTTTGTGGTTATAGGAGGGTGGGTGCAGGAGGAAAGAGGAGTGATTGGTGGAATGATGAAGTAAAGGGTGTGATAAAAGAGAAAAAGTTAGCTTATGAGAGGTTTTTACAAAGCAGAAGTGTTATAAGAAGAGCAGAGTATATGGAGAGTAAAAGAATGGTGAAGAGAGTGGTGAGAGAGTGCAAAAGGAGAGTAGATGATCGAGTGGGAGAGGCACTGTCAAGAAATTTTAATGAAAATAAGAAAAAATTTTGGAGTGAGTTAAACAAGTTAAGAAAGCCTAGGGAACGTATAGATTTGTCAGTAAAAAACAGAGTAGGGGAGTTAGTAGATGGGGAGAGGGAGGTATTACGTAGATGGTGAGAATATTTTGAGGAACTTTTAAATGTTGAGGAAGAAAGGGAGGCAGTAATTTCATGCACTGGCCAGGAAGGTATACCATCTTTTAGGAGTGAAGAAGAGCAGAATGTAAGTGTGGGGGAGGTACGTGAGGCATTACGTAGAATGAAAGGGGGTAAAGCAGCTGGAACTGATGGGATCATGACAGAAATGTTAAAAGCAGGGGGGGATATAGTGTTGGAGTGGTTGGTACTTTTGTTTAATAAATGTATGAAAGAGGGGAAGGTACCTAGGGATTGGCGGAGAGCATGTATAGTCCCTTTATATAAAGGGAAGGGGGACAAAAGAGATTGTAAAAATTATAGAGGAATAAGTTTATTGAGTATACCAGGAAAAGTGTACAGTAGGGTTATTATTGAGGTTGGCAAATATGGAAATTCGGCGACTGACCGAGGAAAACAAAAAGATTCGGAGTAGTCCTCCTGTTTTGAGTCCTCAGGTCAAGAAGGGAAACTGGTCAGTGGCTGGACAGCAGGGAAAGAAGTTGACGATCAAGAAGACGAATGGAAAGGTAGAAACGATGAAGAAGAAAGAGACTGCCGTGGAAACTGTTGTGGAAACATCTAATACATTCTCAGTGCTACCCGACGAATGTGAGTCGAATACTGGGAACGTCATGACGAAAGACATTAAGGAAGGTACGAATATTGTTGTTGTTGGGGATAGCCAAGTTAGGTATATGGATAGGGCGTTCTGCTTGAAGGACAGGAGTAGGAGACAGAGAGTTTGCTTTCCTGGGGCTGGGATGGAGGATATTGTTAGCCGTCTGGATGACATCATGAGAGGTAATGGGAGCAATCCTATTATCTGTCTCAGTGCTGGAGGCAACGATGTTGGCAGACGTAGGAGTGAGGACCTGATTAGCAGGTATAGGTCAGCAATAGAAATAATTAGAAGTAAGGGTGGGAACCCTCTCATATGTGGTATTTTGCCAAGGAGGGGAGTTGGAAATGAATGGTTGTCCAGGGAAATTGGTGTCAATTACTGGCTGGATAAATACTGTAAGGAAAATGCGGTAACATTCATCGACAACTGGGACCTCTTCTATGGCAGAAATGACATGTATGCTAGGGATGGGGTTCACTTATCTAGGTGTGGGGTGGGAGCACTGGCAACTGCAGTGGATGGAGCAGTTAGGACTTTAAACTAGGAATAGTTAGTGGTATGGGTTTTGGCAGGAAAACAGTGAAGTCCCAGTGTAGTAATATTAAGAGTTCTAGGGGAACTAGTAATAATAAGAACGAGATAGATATTGAAAAGCCAGGGACCTTGGGTGATAAGGACAGTAATAGGTTTAGTAGAAAAATAGAAATGAGCAGGAAGGGTAAAGAGAAAGGAGAGTCTTTCAATGTTTATTATGCTAATTGCCGTAGTGCTAGGAATAAGATGAACGAGTTGAGATTAGTTGCTAGTGTAGGTAACATTGATGTATTTGCCTTAACTGAGACGTGGTTTAATTCAAAAAGTCGGGACATGCCTGCGGAATGCCATATTCAGGGTTTTAAATTGTTCCAAGAAGATAGAAGTATTGGGAGGGGGGGTGGGGTGGCATTGTATGTCCGAGATCGCTTGAACTGTTGCATAAAAACGGGTATTAAGTCTGAAGTAACACATACAGAGTCTGTTTGGATAGAATTTTCAGAGGGGCATGAAAAACTGATTTTAGGAGTGATATACCGTCCACCAAACTTAGATAGGGACCAAGGGAAACTACTATGGGAGGAAATTGTTAAGGCCACAAGGCACGATAATGTAGTAATTCTAGGAGACTTTAACTTTAGTCATGTTGATTGGAATTTCTTGACTGGGAATTTAGAATCATACGACTTCTTAGAAGTATTTCAGGATTGTTTTTTGAAGCAGTTTGTGACAGAACCTACAAGGGGAAATAACCTACTTGACTTAGTTATGGCAAACAATGAATCCCTTGTTAATAATTTAGAAATTTCAGAGGAACTGGGTGCTAGCGACCACAAATCAATTACATTTAGCATTGAATGGAAGTGCAATAGTAGCGATAACTCAGTAACAGTCCCAGATTTTCGCTTAGCAGATTACGATGGGCTTAGAGAACACTTATCATATGTTGACTGGGGTAACGAAGAGACCTATCAATATGACAGTTTTCTGAACACTATACATGCTGCTCAAAGAGCGTTTATCCCATATAAAGAAATTAGATCAAATAGAAATGACCCAAAATGGATGAATAATAGGCTCAAATATCTACTAGGGTATAAGAAAGGAATTTATAGGCGTATCAAAAGAGGTGAGGGTCATCTTATGAATCAGTATATTGACATTAAGAGGAACATTAAAAAGGGGATAAGAAAAGCTAAAAGGGACTATGAAATTAAAGTTGCTAGGGATTCTAAAAATAACCCAAAAAGTTTTTTCCAGGTCTATAGAACAAAAGTTAGAGATAAGATAGGTCCCCTTAAAAATAACTATGGGCACCTTACTGACAAAGAGAATGAAATGTGCTTGATTTTAAATAATTATTTTCTCTCAGTTTTTACACAGGAAGACACTAACAATATTCCAGTAATTAATTTTTACAGTGGGCTAGAAGAAGATAAATTATGTAACATCACAGTCACTAGTGAGATGGTTGTGAAGCAGATAGACAGACTGAAGCAAAATAAGTCGCCGGGTCCTGATGAGGTTTTTTCAAGGGTTCTGAAGGAATGCAAAATGGAACTCTGTGAACCATTAACTAATATTTTTAATTTATCTCTTCAAACAGGTGTAGTGTCTGATATGTGGAAGATGGCTAATGTAACTCCTATTTTTAAAACAGGGGACAAGTCGTTACCGTCAAATTACCGCCCAATAAGCCTGACCTCAATTGTAGGCAAATTACTAGAGTCAATTATAGCTGAGATTATAAGAAGCCATCTCGATAAGCATAGCTTGATTAATGATACTCAGCATGGATTCACAAGAGGCCGGTCTTGTCTAACTAATTTATTAACTTTCTTCAGTAAAGCTTTTGAGGCTGTTGACCACAATAAAGAATTTGATATTATTTACTTAGATTTTAGTAAGGCTTTTGATAGAGTTCCGCACCATAGACTGTTAAAGAAAGTGGCAGCTCATGGCATTGGGGGAAAAGTGCTCTCGTGGATCGAGTCATGGCTCACTGACAGGAAGCAGAGAGTGTCCATAAATGGGGTTAAATCCGAGTGGGGATCTGTAACAAGTGGCGTTCCACAGGGATCAGTCTTGGGCCAGTTGTTGTTTATAATATATATCAATGATCTTGATGAGGGAATTACTAGTGATATGAGCAAATTCGCCGATGACACAAAGATAGGTAGGATAATTGATTCAAATGTAGATGTTATGAAACTTCAGGAGGATTTAAACAAACTCTATTCTTGGTCAGAAAAGTGGCAGATGCAGTTCAATGTAGATAAATGCAAGGTTCTGAAGCTTGGGAGTGCCCATAACCCTAGTACTTATAAGTTAAATGATGTAGAACTTAGCCATACAGATTGCGAAAAGGACTTGGGGGTTATGGTGAGCAGCAACCTTAAACCAAGACAGCAATGCCTAAGCGTACGTAATAAGGCAAATAGATTACTGGGATTTATATCAAGAAGTGTAAGCAAAAGAAGTCCAGAGGTCATACTGCAGCTTTATACATCATTAGTAAGGCCTCACCTAGATTATGCAGCTCAGTTCTGGTCTCCGTATTACAAAATGGACATAAATTCGTTAGAAAACATTCAGCGTAGGATGACTAAATTAATACCTAGCATTAGAAATCTTCCTTATGAAGAAAGATTGAAGACTCTTAAGTTACATTCACTTGTTAGACGAAGAATGAGGGGAGACCTGATCGAAGTGTATAAGTGGAAGATAGGTATTAATAAAGGGGATATTAATAAGGTCTTAAGGATGTCTCTCCAAGAGAGAACCCGCAGTAATGGATTTAAATTAGATAAGTTTAGATTTAGAAAGGACATAGGAAAGTATTGGTTTGGAAATAGGGTAGTTGATGAGTGGAACAGTCTACCTAGTTGGGTTATTGAGGCAGGGACTTTGGGTAGTTTCAAATTTAGGTTGGATAAATACATGAGTGGGAGGGGTTGGATTTGAGTGGGACTTTCACATCAGAGCTTATTTCTTGGGTGGCATTGAAAATTGGGTTGGGCAAATGTTTTGTTAGTGGGATGAATTGTAAAGGACCTGCCTAGTATGGGCCAGCAGGCCTCCTGCAGTGTTCCTCCTTTCTTATGTTCTTATGTTCTTATGTAATTAGAGGTAAGACAGAATGTAGGATTGCGGATGAGCAAGGAGGTTTCAGAGTGGGTAGGGGATGTGTAGATCAAGTGTTTACATTGAAGCATATATGTGAACAGTATTTAGATAAAGGTAGGGAAGTTTTTATTGCATTTATGGATTTAGAAAAGGCATATGATAGAGTGGATAGGGGAGCAATGTGGCAGATGTTGCAAGTATATGGAATAGGTGGTAAGTTACTAAATGCTGTAAAGAGTTTTTATGAGGATAGTGAGGCTCAGGTTAGGGTGTGTAGAAGAGAGGGAGACTACTTCCCGGTAAAAGTAGGTTTTACACAGGGATGTGTAATGTCACCATGGTTGTTTAATATACAGTGGACCCCCGGTTTGCGATATTTTTTCATTCCAGAAGTATGTTCAGGTGCCAGTACTGACCGAATTTGTTCCCACAAGGAATATTGTGAATTAAATTAGTCCATTTCAGATCCCCAAACATACATGTACAAACGCACTTACATAAATACACTTACTTGATTGGTCGTATTGGGAGGTGATCGTAAAGCAGGGATCCACTGTATTTATAGATGGGGTTGTAAAAGAAGTAAATGCTAGGGTGTTCAGGAGAGGGGTGAGATTAAATTATGGGGAATCAAATACAAAATGGGAATTGACACAGTTACTTTTTGTTGATGATACTGTGCTTATGGGAGATTCTAAAGAAAAATTGCGAAGGTTAGTGGATGAGTTTGGGAGTGTGTGTAAAGGTAGAAAGTTGAAAGTGAACATAGAAAAGAGTAAGGTTATGAGGGTATCAAATGATTTAGATAAAGAAAAATTGGATATCAAATTGGGGAGGAGGAGTATGGAAGAAGTGAATGTTTTCAGATACTTTGGAGTTGACGTGTCGGCAGATGGATTTATGAAGGATGAGGTTAATCATAGAATTGATGAGGGAAAAAAGGTGAGTGGTGCGTTGAGGTATATGTGGAGTCAAAAAACGTTATCTATGGAGCAAAGAAGGGAATGTATGAAAGTATAGTAGTACCAACACTCTTATATGGGTGTGAAGCTTGGGTTGTGAATGCAGCAGCGAGGAGGCGGTTGGAGGCAGTGGAGATGTCCTGTCTAAGGGCAATGTGTGGCGTAAATATTATGCAGAAAATTTGTAGTGTGGAAATTAGGAGAAGGTGTGGAGTTAATAAAAGTATTAGTCATAGGGCTGAAGAGGGGTTGCTGAGGTGGTTTGGTCATTTAGAGAGAATGGATCAAAGTAGAATGACATGGAGAGCATTTAAATCTGTAGGAGAAGGGAGGGGTTGGAAGGAAGGGGTAAGGGAGGTTTTGTGGGCGAGGGGCTTGGACTTGCAGCAGGTGTGCATGAGCGTGTTCGATAGGAGTGAATGGAGACGAATTGTATTTGGGACCTGACGATCTGTTGGAGTGTGAGCAGGGTAATATTTAGTGAAGGGATTCAGGGAAACCGGTTATTTTTATATAGCCGGACTTGAGTCCTGGAAATGGGAAGTACAATGCCTGCACTCTAAAGGAGGGGTTTTGGGATATTAGCAGTTTGGAGGGATATGTTGTGTATCTTTATACGTATATGCTTCTAAACTGTTGTGTTCTGAGCACCTCTGCAAAAACAGTGATTATGTGTGAGTGAGGTGAAAGTGTTGAATGATGATGAAAAGTATTTTCTTTTTGGGGATTTTCTTTCTTTTTGGGTCACCCTGCCTCAGTGGGAGATGGCCGACTTGTTGAAAAAAAAAAAAAAAAATCTTCCTAGACATCTTAGTTAAATGCAAAAGTTGTCTGTTACTACCAATGAGAATGAAGAAGTTGGAGTGCCTCAGTAGTCATGCATAACTGAATAAGTAAAAAGAAAGCAAGAGAAAGACTCAGGTAAAGGAAGAAGAAACAGGGTGCTAATGTGCACCAAACACAATCATTTAATACTTTATTTACTTTTTTTTGGGGGGCGGGGGTTGATAGGTTTTGCTCTATTTTTCTCCTTTTATGTTATTTTCATCAGAAATACAACTACATTATTGTATTTTAAATGAAGCCTGTTTATTAAATATATTTCATGAAAAGTGTTAGTGCATTTTATCTTTTTCTTTTTCAGCTTCTCATCTCTGCAACAATTTATCCATTTGCTATAACAGTTCATAGAAATTATATTTACTGGACTGATCTCCAACTTCGGGGAGTATTCCGAGCTGAGAAGTACACAGGAGGAGATATGGTAGAGATGGTTCGTAGGCTGGAAGAATCCCCAAGAGATATCCATGTATTCTCTGATGAGCAGCAGATCTGTGAAACCAATATGTGTGAGATTAACAATGGTGGTTGTGCCCAGTCTTGCCATCCAAGTACTGATAATAAGGTATTTTTATTTACTCAATGTGTTTATTTTTTTTATTTTACTTATCTGAGGCAATTATAAATATACTTAACAGATGGAGGATCGAGCTTCTGCCACTCCTTGCACTGAATAACCCACATGGGTTTAGCACTTCACATAAATATGATGATACTACTACTACTAATAACTACGATGAATAGTAGTTTTCGTGTCTGAGCTTTAGCAGCCTGCCTCCTCCTTTCAGATAAAAGGCTTGCTGCAAGAGCCAATTAATTATTGTATGTACAGTATGAGCAGCTAGCAATTGTGTACCTAAGGTCTGTAATCGTAGAGGGAGTATTGCTCATGTTTCATTGCTTAACTGTTATTGTAGATAACATTTCATTCTTCATTTCAAATTTAGAAATCTTTGCATTCCCTTGTCTTTAGATATCTCAGTTCATTACCAGTGTAAGTACATTATTTATTACATTCTTAAGATCTAGAAGTTTTTGTTGTACCTTGGCTGTTATTGTACAAATGTCACTAACTTATTAACATACATAGCTCAGCTCTGCTGTTAGTTTTGTAGATATAAAGTTCTTTGAGGCTACAGTGCAACATTACTTGACGCATTTTGTCAAAGGTATTGTTGAAAAGATTGGTAATTATTTCTTTTAAGGTTGAATGTAAATGCAATGCAACACTGAAGCTAGTCAATGAAAACAAGATGTGTGTTGCACAGACTTACAATTGTGATGTAAACAAATTCTACTGCGCAAATGGGAAATGTATATCACGTTTGTGGGCATGTGATGGCTCAGATGACTGTGGTGATAAGTCTGATGAAGATAGAAACTACTGTAGTAAGTACTAGTGATGTACAGTGTTTGTAAATTTATTTTGAAATGGTGTCAAATGTTAGTACTTTTTCTGTATTAATTTTCTTGTGTGCAAACACAAACAAGATTTTTATGCATAATTCTTATTGTCTTGGAACAGCATATCATACATGTAGTCCTAGCGAATTCCGATGCAAGAATGGCCGTTGCATTTTCTCCACTTGGAAGTGTGATCACGAAGATGATTGTGGTGATGGGTCAGATGAAGAAGGATGTGAGTATCCTCCATGTGCTGAAGGCGAGTTTACATGTGCCAACCATCGCTGTATCCCAATCTCACAGGTTAGTTGCTTTTGGCAAAACCTTCCCAATTAATGATAGTGTTTTGTATTGCATGTGTAATCATAGACTAATTGTTTATTGAACATTACAGTGTGTGAACACAAACTTCACATGGACTGCAAATGAAGCACTTAGTAGAAAGGACCTGTATGTTTTAGTGTCATATACACCTTCTTTGGCAAACAAAGACTATCTCTGCTAGAGGCCAAAATATACAAATCTTTTCTGTTCTGTTTTATTTTGTATAGATGTGGGATTTACCTGTCTGTTCATTGATCAGTGTTTACAATGCTTATATAATAATACAGTATATGTTCATATGTTTTATATAGCTAGATTATATAAAATAGTTCCCTATTTGAGTTTCCAGGGGTTCTTGGGCTCAACTGTACTTTGTATTAACTGACCTGAATTAACTTCAGTGGAATGCTCTCTACTGTGCCATTGTAGAGAAGCTGTCTAGAAAAAGCCTTGTTGTAACAGCCTTAGCTGGAGAGGTATCCAGAAAGGTAATAACTTTAAAATTACCCATGAAAAGTACCTGTGGCAGCATTCCAGCATGGTGGATTATAGGTCAATTCAATTCAAGTTTATTCTCTATAAGGGTTACAATGTGGGATTTACAGGTTTTGGGTATTGTGTGGTTTACATGTTATAAAATACTAACTACAGAGGGGGCCACTAGGACACCTAGCATGGCTAGGCATTTCGAGCAGACTTAGATTAATTCTTAACATTAAATCCTTACAAATTATGGTATTAAGGCTAAGTGACTACATCATAATTTGTGAGTTTAGCAATGTGAATGCTTTTGTTTTGGCACAATACAAAGTGTCTATATTGGAGTATCATAGGCAAACTTATGACTAGTTAGGATTTATTATTTTAAGATTAAGATTAGTATTTCTGGGTTTATAGTCAGTGGGTGAGTGAGTGTAATTGTGAACCACCAGGTGGTTATCATGTAGTTAGTTGTCGGGGTGGATAAGGGAGATAAGATGTTTTCTAACTGTAGTTTTGAAAGTGATGAATGTGTCTGTAGTTCTAGAGTTTTCAGGTTGGGTGTTCCAGATTTTAGGTCCTTTGAAATACATTGAATTTTTGCAAAGGTTTAGTCGAACACGGAGAATGTCATAGAGATGTTTGTGTCTGGTGTTATGCCTGTGGATCCTGTCACAACTATCAAGAAAGCATTTTAAGTCAAGGTTAATATTGGAATTTAAGGTCCTGTAGATATAGATTGCACAGTGGTAAGTGTGGATGTTCTGAACAGGGAGTAAGTTCAGATCTATAAAGAGTGGGGGGGAGGTGTTGCCAGGGATGGGATTTAGTGATTATTCTTACTGCGGCTTTTTGTTGGGTTATTATTGGCTTTAGGTGTGTTGCTGCAGTTGAACCCCAAGCACAGATAGCATAGGTGAGGTATGGATATATAAGTGAATGGTATAGTGTGAGAAGGGCAGTTTGCAGCACGTAGTATCGTATCTTGGAGAGGATCCCCACCGTTTTGGATATTTTTTTTGTTATGTGTTGGATAGAGCACCAGCCAGTCTTCATATTCACCCATGCCGCTGGTATCACAGTTCTCAATATAGAATAACTCAAGTTTGCCAGAATGGCATGCCAAATCCACACTTGGAAAGTAAGCTTCCCAGCACTTTACTGTCCATTTCCCTAGTGTTGTAACTTTACCAGGGTTGATTCTAGTTGGTGAAAGTACCCTCTACCACTTTGTTTCACAGGACCAAAGTGTGACCAAGATGTTTCTCCTCCACATTACTGCATCAAGTTTTGAAGACAAAGTTGTGAGCTTCCAAGGATTTGAGAGGGAACAGATAAGGATGGCAAAGTCATAGCATCCAGGATCAACCTAGTATTTAGTCTAGGGATCTTCTTGAATTTAAATGAGACAATGAGAAATCAGCCTTGAAAGGCTTGAGGTCACTTTGAGACATTAATATCAACTTCCATATTATTGCCAGTGTTTAACCACTTGACTGTCCAAACATATACGTTCTCTCACCCAGCGTTCTGAATATTTTTTTTTTAATGAAGAGGACATTTTTTACATAAAGTAATGTAAGAAAAAAATGTTTGAGTCAGTACTTACGGAGATATAAAGCCGCAAACTCGGCGATTGTCGCTCACTTGATGGCAACATGAGGCGCTGCCGCTCGCAAAAATCCTACATATTTATCTTTTGTTTCTATTTTTTTTTTAAATTTTCTCATTTTTGGTGATATGATAATAATGTTTTATAGCAGATCTTTTGATTTGATAGCCAATTGTTGTTTAGACAATTTTTTTTTTTTTTTCAACAAGTCGGCCATCTCCCACCGAGGCAGGGTGACCCAAAAAAGAATGAAAATCCCCAAAAAGAAAATACTTTCATCATCATTCAACACTTTCACCACACTCACACATTATCACTGTTTTTGCAGAGGTCCTCAGAATACAACAGTTTAGAAGCATATACGTATAAAGATACACAACATATCCCTCCAAACTGCCAATATCCCAAACCCCTCCTTTAAAGTGCAGGCATTGCACTTCCCATTTCCAGGACTCAAGTCCGACTATATGAAAACAACCAGTTTCCCTGAATCCCTTCACTAAATATTACCCTGCTCACACTCCAACAGATCGTCAGGTCCCAAGTATCATTCGTCTCCATTCACTCCTATCTAACACGCTCACGCACGCTTGCTGGAAGTCCAAGCCCCTCGCCCACAAAACCTCCTTTACCCCCTCTCTCCAACCCTTTCGAGGACGACCCCTACCCCTCCTTCCTTCCAGTATAGATTTATATGCTTTCCATGTCATTCTACTTTGATCCATTCTCTCTAAATGACCAAACCACCTCAACAACCCCTCTTCTGCCCTCTGACTAATGCTTTTATTAACTCCACACCTCCTAATTTCCACACTCCGAATTTTCTGCATAATATTTACACCACACATTGCCCTTAGACAGGACATCTCCACTGCCTCCAACCGTCTCCTTGCTGCTGCATTTACCACCCAAGCTTCACATCCATATAAGAGTGTTGGTACCACTATACTTTCATACATTCCCTTCTTTGCCTCCATAGATAACGTTTTTTGACTCCACATATACCTCAATGCACCACTCACCTTTTTTCCCTCATCAATTCTATGATTAACCTCATCCTTCATAAATCCATCCGCCGACACGTCAACTCCCAAGTATCTGAAAACATTCACTTCTTCCATACTCCTCCTCCCCAATTTGATATCCAATTTTTCTTTATCTAAATCATTTGATACCCTCATCACCTTACTCTTTTCTATGTTCACTTTCAACTTTCTACCTTTACACACATTCCCAAACTCATCCACTAACCTTTGCCATTTTTCTTTAGAATCTCCCATAAGCACAGTATCATCAGCAAAAAGTAACTGTGTCAATTCCCATTTTGAATTTGATTCCCCATAATTTAATCCCACCCCTCTCCCGAACACCCTAGCATTTACTTCTTTTACAACCCCATCTATAAATATATTAAACAACCATGGTGACATTACACATCCCTGTGTAAGACCTACTTTTACCGGGAAGTATTCTCCCTCTCTTCTACACACCCTAACCTGAGCCTCACTATCCTCATAAAAACTCTTTACAGCATTTAGTAACTTACCACCTATTCCATATACTTGCAACATCTGCCACATTGCTCCTCTATCCACTCTATCATATGCCTTTTCTAAATCCATAAATGCAATAAAAACTTCCCTACCTTTATCTAAATACTGTTCACATATATGCTTCAATATAAACACTTGATCTACACATCCCCTACCCACTCTGAAGCCTCCGTGCTCATCCGCAATTCTACATTCTGTCTTACCTCTAATTCTTTCAATTATAAACCTACCGTATACTTTTCCTGGTATACTCAGTAAACTTATTCCTCTATAATTTTTACAATCTCTTTTGTCCCCTTTTCCTTTATATAAAGGGATTATACATGCTCTCCTCCAATCCCTAGGTACCTTCCCCTCTTTCATACATTTATTAAACAAAAGTACCAACCACTCCAACACTATATCCCCCCCTGCTTTTAACATTTCTGTCATGATCCCATCAGTTCCAGCTGCTTTACTCCCTTTCATTCTACGTAATGCCTCACGTACCTCCCCCACACTTACATTCTATCTTCTTCACTCCTAGAAGATGGTATACCTCCCTGGCCAGTGCATGAAATTACCGCCTCCCATTCTTCCTCAACATTTAAAAGTTCCTCAAAATATTCTCGCCATCTGCCTAATACCTCCCTCTCCCCATCTACTAACTCCCCTACTCTGTTTTTAACTGACATTCTAATACTGCCCCACATTCTAATACTGCATTTTTAAAACTATTCCAACCCTCTTCAATCCCCCCCACTACTCATCTTTGCACTAGCCCACCTTTCTGCCAATAGTAGCCTATATCTCACCCGAACTTCCTCCTCCCTTAGTTTATACACTTTCACCTCCCTCTTACTTGTTTTTACCACCTTCCTCTTTTCCCATCTACCTCTTACTTTAACTGTAGCTACAACTAAATAATTATCCGATATATCAGTTGTCCCTCTATAAACATGTACATCCGGAGGCTTCCCATCAACCTTTTATCCACCAATACATAATCTAACGAACTACTTTCATTACGTGCTACATCATACCTTGTATATTTATTTATCCTCTTTTTCATAAAATATGTATTACTTATTACCAAATTTCTTTCTACACATAGCTCAATTAAAGGCTCCCCATTTACATTTACCCCTGGCACCCCAAATTTACCTACTACTCCCTCCATAACATTTTTACCCACTTTAGCATTGAAATCCCCAACCACCATTACTCTCACACTTGATTCAAAACTCCCCACGCATTTACTCAACATTTCCCAAAATCTCTCTCTCTCTCCTCTACACTTCTCTCTTCTCCAGGTGCATACATGCTTACTATAACCCACCTTTCACATCCAATTTTTATTTTACTCCACATAATCCTTGAATTAATACATTTGTAGTCCCTCTTTTCCTGCCATAGCTTATCCTTCAACATTATTGCTACTCCTTCTTTAGCTCTAACTCTATTTGAAACCCCTGACCTAATCCCATTTATTCCTCTCCATTGAAACTCTCCCACCCCCTTCAGCTTTGTTTCACTTAAAGCCAGGACATCCAGTTTCTTCTCATTCATAACATCCACAATCATCTCTTTCTTATCATTTGCACAACATTCACACACATTCAGACTTCCCACTTTGACAATTTTCTTCTTCTTATTCTTTTTAGTAATCTTTACAGGAAAAGGGGTTACTAGCCGATTGTTCCCGGCATTTTAGTTGACTTCTACAGTTAGTTTAATATGTTTATTATGCACCCCATACCCATCCTGTGGGCGGTAGTCAAAAGATTACAGAGGTACATAATTGGTCCAGGGACTGGACTCCAAAGTTTTGATAGCTGAGCAAGTTACAGAGGTAATGAATTCACAATTTACAAAGGTAATGAACTCACAAATTACAAAGGTAATGAACTCCGGGTAGGTCTAGTCACAATCATGACAAGTTACAAAGGTATTTACAGATTACAGAGGTACGTAATGGATCCAGGGACTGGGCCCCAAAGTTTGGATGGCTGAACTAGGTACAAGGTAATGAACTCACAAGTTACAAAGGTAATGAATACTGTAAGAATGGTTACTTACGTTTATACATGGCTACAATCATGAACAAATTATAGTGTAATGAGCAGTTCACACTTCCACACCCGGTCACAACTGTAATGAGTTATTGGTGCAAATATTGATTGTTGAGTCACACACACACACACACACACACACACACACACACACACACACACACACACACACACACACACACACACACACACACACACACACACACACACACACACACACATGCACACACACATGCACACACACACACACACACACACATACACAAACTCATACACACACACGCACACACACTCATACCGGTGAAGAGCAACCGGTGAAGAGGCGGGGCCAGGAGCTAAGACTCGACCCCTGCAACCACAGATAGGTGAGTACAAATAGGTGAGTACACACACACACCCACTCATACACACACACACACTCATACACACACACACACTCATACACATACACACAAACACACACACACACACACACACACACACACACACACACACACACACACACACACACACACACACACACACACACACACACACACAAGCACTGGACAAGCACTGGACAAGCACCTAAAGTCAGTTCCTGATCAGCCGGGCTCTGGCTCGTACATTGGTTTGCGTGCAGCCAGCAGCAACAGCCCGGTTGATCAGGCTCTGATCCACCAGGAGGCCTGGTCACAGACCGGGCCGCGGGGGCGTTGACCCCCGGAACTCTCTCCAGGTAAATACACAGGAGCTTGGACTCGACCCCTGCAATCTCAACTAGGTGAATGCACACACACACACGCACACATGCACACACACACACACACACACACCCACACACACACACACACACACACACACACACACACACACACACACACACACACACACATGCACACATGCACACATGTGGTAATGCTTTATTTACAGCTAGCAAAGTCAGGGTATTTCTCCAGAATGGTCTGCAGTATACCACTGTGGATAAAATACTTTGCCATTTCTTGAACATTTCTGAGTGAGTTGTTTCTAAATTCATTAATTTTATCACACTCCAGTACATAATGATGCAGGGTGTGACAATAGTCCATCAGGCAAAGTTTACATTTCGTTTGGTCTACATCTGGTGGTGGTGATTTAACCTGCCAAAGATACTTGTAACCCAGCCGGAGCCGGGCAGTAGTGACATCCAAGAGTCTGCTTATTTTGTTGGATGCACCATAGACATGTGGCTCCTCTTGCATGATAGTGATGATAGATGGACTCACTGGTGTCAATCTCCCTGAGCCTTTTGCAACACGCATGGCTTACGGAGGAAAGATTCTTATTCCACTTCCCCATGGATATAAAAGGAAAAGTAATAAGACCAAGAACTATTAAGATAAAATCAAAGAAAACTCAGATGAGTGTATATAAATAAACATGTACATGTATGTGTAGTGTGACCTAACTAAGTAGAAGTAGCAAGACATGCCTGTAATCTTGCATATTTATGAGACAGACAAAAGACACCAGCAATCCTACCATCATGTTAAACAATTACAGGCTTTCGTTTTACACTCACTTGGCAGGACGGTAGTACCTCCCTGGGTGGTTGCTGTCTACCAACCTACTACAATATTATGTACAAATATTATGTACAAAATTATTGATCTTATTATCACAAACACACTTGTACACACTTATAGGTGATATTGTACACCTGGTTGAATCATATTCTATTACCTACAATTATATGCAAGTACTTACATGTCCCAGTTATGTTTCTAGTACTCCAGGATTGTATGATACTCCTTGAAGCATGGATTCATACAGAGTGCCACCCCACATTGCTAACACAGGAATTGTGTGTCCTTCTGCTGTTGGGGTTGCCGTGAAGTGGTAGCACACACAGCACACTTTTTCTGAGAATACTTCTTTATTGGGGTAGGCTGTATTGGTACCAGGTAGTGACAGTTAGCAAGGATTTGGTCTGGCACTTACCCCTCTGGTTGTGGTTGGGGAACAGGTTGTGGTGTGACAGGTCGCTGTTGAGGGGCAGGTATAAGTGTGGTACCATACTTTTTTGCTATCTGCTTGATGACATTTAGGCTGAATTCTGCATAATAAATTTGTTTTCCAGTCTTTATCTCGTACATATTGAAGGCATTGAGCATTGCAATGTCTACAAGGTGGAAAAACACTTTCATATACCACTTGCGACTCCTACACACACAGTCAATGAACCCTATCATCATGTCACACTTGTCAACTAGTCGCATATTGTTCGTATAGTCCACAACAGCAGCTGGCTTTGCAATGTGTTCATTGGTATCCCTGTTCACTTTGTCTGTTTGTACCACCTTGTTTCTGTGCATACTTCACAGCAATGTCACATTCCGTTTGTCATGCCATGTCAGTGCCATGATGTCATTAGCATGAAACACTTGCACTGCACCTTCAACACTGCCTCCACTGAACTTTGGCATGTTTTCTATTCCTTCTCACTGTTCCACATATATCAGTATTGTTCTCACACAGGAAATCAGCGAGCATAGGGCTTGTATACCAGTTGTCTGTGTACAATGTATGGCCCTTGCCAAGGTGTGGTTCCATTATCCTGCGAACAACATCACCGGAAATGCCCAACATCCTTCTGTCATCATCGAGTGTGTTTCTCCCAATGTATACAATGACATCCAACAAAAAACCACTCTCACTGTCATACATAACAAAAAGTTTTATACCAAAGCAATTACATTTGCTTGGTATATATTGCTTGAATGACAGTCATCCCTTGAACATCATCAAGGACTTGTCGACAACCATGTTATTGAATGGATAAAAATAGGCACTGAATCTCTGCTTCAGATACATAAACAGTTCCTGGATTTTGTATAAAAGGTCATTTCTGTTGGGCCTATTCCTGTCCGAGAAGTGCAACTTTCGTAGCAACAGAGTGAATCTGTTGCAGGGAAGGAGGTCATGGAAGACAGGAGTACTGATGAAGTAGTCTGTGGACCAGTAATGACCTATGTTGTGCTTATACGTATGAGGCATAAGCATGACAGTGCCAAGGATTAAATACATTTTGGCCACAGTTGTATCTTTCCATCTATGCAGCCGTAATGATTCTACAACCTCTGTTTTGTCCTTTATATACTTGTAATAATTGTTTGTCTGGATGACAATCGAGTTCATTAGCGGCCCATCAGAGTATAGTTGGAAAAAGTCTAACTCTGTAGATTTATTCGTGATGGGACATTCTGGGAGGATGCCACTTCCACTGGCATCAAAATCAAAAGGATGTGGCACGAATGTTGTACTTTGTGCCCAGTTCCACTCACGGTCACATGGTGCAGGGTGGCTCTGAGGCATGGGGCGTGGGGGAGCAGGAGGGAGGATGGGAGTTGAGGCAGCACATGGCTGAGGGGGTGCCGGGCGGCCCTTTGTCTTCCTACCCAATACGCCACGTGGGCCAGGCACCATGCCACCCACCACCACATTATCCTCCATGCCTGCATATTCATCTTCATGATCACTATCACTATCAGTTGCTGGGGTTTTCGATCATGACCTCCCATGACCCTTCGGCACTGCATATCGCACACTACCTGAATGAAGGCAATGATGCCTAAAAGTATGCTTCACTGGAGAATAATGTATATCACTATCACTTGACGATTCATCTATGGCCATAAAATCAATCTCGTCATCACTTATATCACTTTCACTCTCATTTTCACCAAAAATCACAGAATATGATAATTTCCTCTTGCGTAGTAGCCTCTGAGTTGTAACACTGGCGACCCCAGAGGTGCTCGACTGTGAGTCTGGGATGGCCACATTGGCCACACCAGAGATGCTTGGCTGAGGGTCTTGTGTGGCCCCACTGGCCACCCCAGAGGTGATGGGCTGAGGGTCATCTGGGTTATCGCCAATATTTTCACTAATTCCTTGATCATTCATGGCCACATCGGTCTCAAATCCACTAAACTGACATTCTATATCACTTTCTTCGAATAAGAGAGTGTTAATATGCCAAGGCGTGAGTGAATCATGAGGGTTTGCCATGGTGTTGACCTAGGATGGAGCTAAAACTAACTGGTGCTCCCATGTGGTACATGCAGTCCCTGAATTTTTTTCATACAGTGCACACTGAGTGCGCACACCCATTCTCTAATGTCTAGGTTGCTCAGGCCTATCGCACCAAATTTGAAGGCAGGAAAAATAAAACGTAGATCTATGTTTGGAGTGCTAGCGGTAAGAATGTAGATCTGTGTTTGGACAGTTAAGGTATTAAGAAAAGTAAGTTCATAAATGTGGAGCTCATCTATGAATGAGCAGACATCCAGTGCAAGAAAGGATAGAAATTAATGACATGCTGAGAAGAGAAGCTGGCATTGACTCTATGCTGATATTAGGACCATTCACTAAAAGGATGGGACCTGGACTACATTTGGGCTGAGGACTGTAGGAATGGATCAACAGGGTGCAAGGTGGTCAAAGATTTTGTCCACAGAAGATAAGGGCTTGCAAGAAGGTTGACTTACATACTGTGCTAGGTTTTTTGTAATTAATCTATGAGTATAAATAAAATGTGATGTACTCATATGTGTTAACATTTTTATATTTTCTAGCTATGCAATGGTGTTAATGACTGCAAAGATAAGCACACCTCTGATGAAACAAGTGAACGATGTCCTGAAGTTACATGTCCATCCAACCATCTGAAGTGTGAGAATACCACCATCTGTGTGGAACCATATTGGTTATGTGATGGTGATAATGACTGTGGAGATAACTCTGATGAGAATGCACTTCACTGTTCGGATAGATCATGCCCACCTAATAGCTTCAGGTTAAATATAGCAATATCGAGTATTGTATTACTATATACTGTTTGCATATATTTTCATAAATTTCATAATCTTGCACTGTAATATTTTGAGAAATTTGGGTGCTGGTAGTGGAAAGTGTAATTCAGAGTAGTGCATGTAGTACTATAAATAAAACTGAATGATGCAAATATGCAAAAATTTTAATTTACTGTATTATTACTTGTTTTTAAAAACACTTTATTAATGTTTGTTTAGATGTCCAAATCATCGGTGTATTCCTGGTACCTGGCACTGTGATGGTGATGATGATTGTGGTGATGGAGCTGATGAACCTGATGAATACTGTGAGCAAGAGGGCCGCACATGTTTTGGAGACCTATTTACCTGTGACAATGGCAACTGTGTACCAAAGATCTACATCTGTGATGGGGATAATGATTGTTTGGATGGTTCTGATGAAGATGATAGGCATAAGTGCAGTAAGTGGAATAAGGATTAAACTGCTGGAAGATATGCCTTGTTTAACTGTAGCAGTAATTTTCAGTACTCTTCTAATGTTTAGTGCTTTAATACTATATAAAGCTCTAATGTTAGTATGAGAAATTTCATATTCTAACATTGTTTTTCTCATATTCAAATTTAGCCCAACTTTATAATAAAATATTATCATTACCTAGTCCATTAATGTTCATGAATTTGTTTACTTTCAGTTACTAGTTATAATTAAGTGTATTTTTCATTGTTTTCTTCAGACAACCGAAGGTGTGACGAAGAAACAGAATTTACTTGCAATGCTAATAAACAATGGGGACGTGCAATGTGTATTCCCAAGAAATGGGTGTGTGATGGTGACCCAGACTGTGTTGATGGTGCTGATGAAAATTCTACAATGTTGTATTGTCCTCCACCAGAAGATTGTGGAGATAATGAATTCAGGTGTAACAACAGGCGTTGCATCAGTAAGGCAAGTACATATTTTTTTTTATTAACATATCGGCCATTAAATTCTGGGAAATCAAATACAAAATGGGAGTTGACACAGTTACTTCTTGCTGATGATACTGTGCTTTTGGGGGATTCTAAAGAAAAGTTTCAAAGGTTAGTGGATGAGTTTGGGAGGGTGTGTGAAGGTAGAAAGTTGAAAGTGAACATAGATAAGAATAAGGTTATGAGGGTATCAAGCAATTTAGATAAAGAAAAATGGATATCACATTAAAGGGAGGGAGTACGGAAAAAGTGAATGTTTTCAGATACTTGGGAGTTAACCTGTCAGTGGATGGGTTTATGAAGGATGAGGTTAACCATAGAATTGATGAAAGAAAAAAGGTGAGTGGTGTGTCGAGGTATCTGTAGAGATGAAGAACGTTATCCATGGAGGCAAAGAAGAGATTGTACAAGAGTACAATGGAACCTTGGTACACGACCTTAATTCATTCCAGAAGGCTGTTCGAGTGCTGGTCCATTTGAGTATCAAACAAGTTCTTCCCAACCAATTTTCTGTTTGGCGGGCTGTTATCATTAATCGTTGTAGGTCACATGGTGACTTTTTATTTTTTTTTTTATTATCACACTGGCCGATTCCCACCAAGGCAGGGTGGCCCAAAAAAGAAAAACTTTCACCATCATTCACTCCATCACTGTCTTGCCAGAAGGATGCTTTACACTACAGTTTTTAAACTGCAACATTAACACCCCTCCTTCAGAGTGCAGGCACTGTACTTCCCATCTCCAGGACTCAAGTCCGGCCTGCCGGTTTCCCTGAATCCCTTCATAAATGTTACTTTGCTCACACTCCAACAGCACGTCAAGTATTAAAAACCATTTGTCTCCATTCACTCCTATCAAACACACTCACGCATGCCTGCTGGAAGTCCAAGCCCCTCGCACACAAAACCTCCTTTACCCCCTCCCTCCAACCTTTCCTAGGCCGACCCCTACCCCGCCTTCCTTCCACTACAGACTGATACACTCTTGAAGTCATTCTGTTTCGCTCCATTCTCTCTACATGTCCGAACCACCTCAACAACCCTTCCTCAGCCCTCTGGACAACAGTTTTGGTAATCCCGCACCTCCTCCTAACTTCCAAACTACGAATTCTCTGCATTATATTCACACCACACATTGCCCTCAGACATGACATCTCCACTGCCTCCAGCCTTCTCCTCGCTGCAACATTCATCACCCACGCTTCACACCCATATAAGAGCGTTGGTAAAACTATACTCTCATACATTCCCCTCTTTGCCTCCAAGGACAAAGTTCTTTGTCTCCACAGACTCCTAAGTGCACCACTCACTCTTTTTCCCTCATCAATTCTATGATTCACCTCATCTTTCATAGACCCATCCGCTGACACGTCCACTCCCAAATATCTGAATACGTTCACCTCCTCCATACTCTCTCCCTCCAATCTGATATCCAATCTTTCATCACCTAATCTTTTTGTTATCCTCATAACCTTACTCTTTCCTGTATTCACCTTTAATTTTCTTCTTTTGCACACCCTACCAAATTCATCCACCAATCTCTGCAACTTCTCTTCAGAATCTCCCAAGAGCACAGTGTCATCAGCAAAGAGCAGCTGTGACAACTCCCACTTTGTGTGTGATTCTTTATCTTTTAACTCCACGCCTCTTGCCAAGACCCTCGCATTTACTTCTCTTACAACCCCATCTATAAATACAGTGGACCCCCGGTTAACGATATTTTTTCACTCCAGAAGTATGTTCAGGTGCCAGTACTGACCGAATTTATTCCCATAAGGAATATTGTGAAGTAGATTAGTCCATTTCAGACCCCCCAACATACACGTACAAACGCTCTTACATAAATACACTTACATAATTGGTCGCATTCGGAGGTGATCGTTATGCGGGGGTCCACTGTATATTAAACAACCACGGTGACATCACACATCCTTGTCTAAGGCCTACTTTTACTGGGAAAAAATTTCCCTCTTTCCTACATACTCTAACTTGAGCCTCACTATCCTCATAAAAACTCTTCACTGCTTTCAGTAACCTACCTCCTACACCATACACTTGCAACATCTGCCACATTGCACCCCTATCCACCCTGTCATACGCCTTTTCCAAATCCATAAATGCCACAAAGACCTCTTTAGCCTTATCTAAATACTGTTCACTTACATGTTTCACTGTAAACACCTGGTCCACACACCCCCTACCTTTCCTAAAGCCTCCTTGTTCATCTGCTATCCTATTCTCCGTCTTACTCTTAATTCTTTCAATTATAACTCTACCATACACTTTACCAGGTATACTCAACAGACTTATCCCCCTATAATTTTTGCACTCTCTTTTATCCCCTTTGCCTTTATACAAAGGAACTATGCATGCTCTCTGCCAATCCCTAGGTACCTTACCCTCTTCCATACATTTATTAAATAATTGCACCAACCACTCCAAAACAATATCCCCACCTGTTTTTAACATTTCTATCTTTATCTTTATAGGTAGTAGGTTGGTAGACAGCAACCACCCAGGGAAGTACTACCGTCCTGCCAGATGACTGTGAAACAAAAACCTGTAATTGTTTTGCATGATGGATTGCTGGTTTCTTTTTCTGTCTCATAAACACGCTAAGATAACAGGGATATCTTGCTACTCCTACTTACACTTTGGTCACACTTCACAGACACGCACATGCATATATATATATACATACATCTAGGTTTTTCTCCTTTTTCTAAATAGCTCTTGTTCTTTTTTATTTCTTCTATTGTCCATGGGGAAGTGGAAAAGAATCTTTCCTCCGTAAGCCATGCGTGTCGTATGAGGCGACTAAAATGCCGGGAGCAATGGGCTAGTAACCCCTTCTCCTGTATACAATTACTAAAAAAGAGAAGAAGAAAAACTTTATAAAACTGGGTTGCTTAAATGTGCGTGGATGTAGTGGGGATGACAAGAAACAGATGATTGCTGATGTTATGAATGAAAAGAAGTTGGATGTCCTGGCCCTAAGCGAAACAAAGCTGAAGGGGGTAGGAGAGTTTCAGTGGGGGGAAATAAATGGGATTAAATCTGGAGTATCTGAGAGAGTTAGAGCAAAGGAAGGGGTAGCAGTAATGTTAAATGATCAGTTATGGAAGGAGAAAAGAGAATATGAATGTGTAAATTCAAGAATTATGTGGATTAAAGTAAATGTTGGATGCGAGAAGTGGGTCATAATAAGAGTGTATGCACCTGGAGAAGAGAGGAATGCAGAGGAGAGAGAGAGATTTTGGGAGATGTTAAGTGAATGTATAGGAGCCTTTGAACCAAGTGAGAGAGTAATTGTGGTAGGGGACTTGAATGCTAAAGTAGGAGAAACTTTTAGAGAGGGTGTGGTAGGTAAGTTTGGGGTGCCAGGTGTAAATGATAATGGGAGCCCTTTGATTGAACTTTGTATAGAAAGGGGTTTAGTTATAGGTAATACATATTTTAAGAAAAAGAGGATAAATAAGTATACACGATATGATGTAGGGCGAAATGACAGTAGTTTGTTGGATTATGTATTGGTAGATAAAAGACTGTTGAGTAGACTTCAGGATGTACATGTTTATAGAGGGGCCACAGATATATCAGATCACTTTCTAGTTGTAGCTACACTGAGAGTAAAAGGTAGATGGGATACAAGGAGAATAGAAGCATCAGGGAAGAGAGAGGTGAAGGTTTATAAACTAAAAGAGGAGGCAGTTAGGGTAAGATATAAACAGCTATTGGAGGATAGATGGGCTAATGAGAGCATAGGCAATGGGGTCGAAGAGGTATGGGGTAGGTTTAAAAATGTAGTGTTAGAGTGTTCAGCAGAAGTTTGTGGTTACAGGAAAGTGGGTGCAGGAGGGAAGAGGAGCGATTGGTGGAATGATGATGTAAAGAGAGTAGTAAGGGAGAAAAAGTTAGCATATGAGAAGTTTTTACAAAGTAGAAGTGATGCAAGGAGGGAAGAGTATATGGAGAAAAAGAGAGAAGTTAAGAGAGTGGTGAAGCAATGTAAAAAGAGAGCAAATGAGAGAGTGGGTGAGATGTTATCAACAAATTTTGTTGAAAATAAGAAAAAGTTTTGGAGTGAGATTAACAAGTTAAGAAAGCCTAGAGAACAAATGGATTTGTCAGTTAAAAATAGGAGAGGAGAGTTATTAAATGGAGAGTTAGAGGTATTGGGAAGATGGAAGGAATATTTTGAGGAATTGTTAAATGTTGATGAAGATAGGGAAGCTGTGATTTCGTGTATAGGGCAAGGAGGAATAACATCTTGTAGGAGTGAGGAAGAGCCAGTTGTGAGTGTGGGGGAAGTTCGTGAGGCAGTAGGTAAAATGAAAGGGGGTAAGGCAGCCGGGATTGATGGGATAAAGATAGAAATGTTAAAAGCAGGTGGGGATATAGTTTTGGAGTGGTTGGTGCAATTATTTAATAAATGTATGGAAGACGGTAAGGTACCTAGGGATTGGCAGAGAGCATGCATAGTTCCTTTGTATAAAGGCAAAGGGGATAAAAGAGAGTGCAAAAATTATAGGGGGATAAGTCTGTTGAGTGTACCTGGTAAAGTGTATGGTAGAGTTATAATTGAAAGAATTAAGAGTAAGACGGAGAATAGGATAGCAGATGAACAAGGAGGCTTTAGGAAAGGTAGTGGGTGTGTGGACCAGGTGTTTACAGTGAAACATATAAGTGAACAGTATTTAGATAAGGCTAAAGAGGTCTTTGTGGCATTTATGGATTTGGAAAAGGCGTATGACAGGGTGGATAGGGGGGCAATGTGGCAGATGTTGCAAGTGTATGGTGTAGGAGGTAGGTTACTGAAAGCAGTGAAGAGTTTTTACGAGGATAGTGAGGCTCAAGTTAGAGTATGTAGGAAAGAGGGAAATTTTTTCCCAGTAAAAGTAGGCCTTAGACAAGGATGTGTGATGTCACCGTGGTTGTTTAATATATTTATAGATGGGGTTGTAAGAGAAGTAAATGCGAGGGTCTTGGCAAGAGGCGTGGAGTTAAAAGATAAAGAATCACACACAAAGTGGGAGTTGTCACAGCTGCTCTTTGCTGATGACACTGTGCTCTTGGGAGATTCTGAAGAGAAGTTGCAGAGATTGGTGGATGAATTTGGTAGGGTGTGCAAAAGAAGAAAATTAAAGGTGAATACAGGAAAGAGTAAGGTTATGAGGATAACAAAAAGATTAGGTGATGAAAGATTGAATATCAGATTGGAGGGAGAGAGTATGGAGGAGGTGAACGTATTCAGATATTTGGGAGTGGACGTGTCAGCGGATGGGTCTATGAAAGATGAGGTGAATCATAGAATTGATGAGGGAAAAAGAGTGAGTGGTGCACTTATGAGTCTGTGGAGACAAAGAACTTTGTCCTTGGAGGCAAAGAGGGGAATGTATGAGAGTATAGTTTTACCAACGCTCTTATATGGGTGTGAAGCGTGGGTGATGAATGTTGCAGCGAGGAGAAGGCTGGAGGCAGTGGAGATGTCATGTCTGAGGGCAATGTGTGGTGTGAATATAATGCAGAGAATTCGTAGTTTGGAAGTTAGGAGGAGGTGCGGGATTACCAAAACTGTTGTCCAGAGGGCTGAGGAAGGGTTGTTGAGGTGGTTCGGACATGTAGAGAGAATGGAGCGAAACAGAATGACTTCAAGAGTGTATCAGTCTGTAGTGGAAGGAAGGCGGGGTAGGGGTCGGCCTAGGAAGGGTTGGAGGGATGGGGTAAAGGAGGTTTTGTGTGCGAGGGGCTTGGACTTCCAGCAGGCATGCGTGAGCGTGTTTGATAGGAGTGAATGGAGACAAATGGTTTTTAATACTTGACGTGCTGTTGGAGTGTGAGCAAAGTAACATTTATGAAGGGATTCAGGGAAACCGGCAGGCCGGACTTGAGTCCTGGAGATGGGAAGTACAGTGCCTGCACTCTGAAGGAGGGGTGTTAATGTTGCAGTTTAAAAACTGTAGTGTAAAGCACCCTTCTGGCAAGACAGTGATGGAGTGAATGATGGTGAAAGTTTTTCTTTTTCGGGCCACCCTGCCTTGGTGGGAATCGGCCGGTGTGATAATAAAAAAAAAAAAAAATAAATCTTTATCCCATCAATCCCGGCTGCCTTACCCCCTTTCATTTTATCTACTGCCTCACGAACTTCCCCCACACTCACAACTGGCTCTTCCTCACTCCTACAAGATGTTATTCCTCCTTGCCCTATACACGTAATCACAGCTTCCCTATCTTCATCAACATTTAACAATTCCTCAAAATATTCCCTCCATCTTCCCAATACCTCTAACTCTCCATTTAATAACTCTCCTCTCCTATTTTTAACTGACAAATCCATTTGTTCTCTAGGCTTTCTTAACTTGTTAATCTCACTCCAAAACTTTTTCTTATTTTCAACAAAATTTGTTGATAACATCTCACCCACTCTCTCATTTGCTCTCTTTTTACATTGCTTCTCCACTCTCTTAACCTCTCTCTTTTTCTCCATATACTCTTCCCTCCTTGCATCACTTCTACTTTGTAAAAACTTCTCATATGCTAACTTTTTCTCCCTTACTACTCTCTTTACATCATCATTCCACCAATCGCTCCTTTTCCCTCCTGCACCCACTTTCCTGTAACCACAAACTTCTGCTGAACACTCTAACACTACATTTTTAAACCTACCCCATACCTCTTCGACCCCATTGCCTATGCTCTCATTAGCCCATCTATCCTCCAATAGCTGTTTATATCTTATCCGAACTGCCTCCTCTTTTAGTTTATAAACCTTCACCTCTCTCTTCCCTGATGCTTCTATTCTCCTTGTATCCCATCTACCTTTTACTCTCAGTGTAGCTACAACTAGAAAGTGATCTGATATATCTGTGGCCCCTCTATAAACATGTACATCCTGAAGTCTACTCAACAGTCTTTTATCTACCAATACATAATCCAACAAACTACTGTCATTTCGCCCTACATCATATCTTGTATACTTATTTATCCTCTTTTTCTTAAAATATGTATTACCTATAACTAAACCCCTTTCTATACAAAGTTCAATCAAAGGGCTCCCATTATCATTTACACCTGGCACCCCAAACTTACCTACCACACCCTCTCTAAAAGTTTCTCCTACTTTAGCATTCAGGTCCCCTACCACAATTACTCTCTCACTTGGTTCAAAGGCTCCTATACATTCACTTAACATCTCCCAAAATCTCTCTCTCTCCTCTGCATTCCTCTCTTCTCCAGGTGCATACACGCTTATTATGACCCACTTCTCGCATCCAACCTTCACTTTAATCCACATAATTCTTGAATTTACACATTCATATTCTCTTTTCTCCTTCCATAACTGATCATTTAACATTACTGCTACCCCTTCCTTTGCTCTAACTCTCTCAGATACTCCAGATTTAATCCCATTTATTTCCCCCCACTGAAACTCTCCTACCCCCTTCAGCTTTGTTTCGCTTAGGGCCAGGACATCCAACTTCTTTTCATTCATAACATCAGCAATCATCTGTTTCTTGTCATCCGCACTACATCCACGCACATTTAAGCATCCCAGTTTTATAAAGTTTTTCTTCTTCTCTTTTTTAGTAAATGTCTACAGGAGAAGGGGTTACTAGCCCATTGCTCCCGGCATTTTAGTCGCCTCATACGACACGCATGGCTTACGGAGGAAAGATTCTTTTCCACTTCCCCATGGACAATAGAAGAAATACAGAAGAACAAGAGCTATTTAGAAAAAGGAGAAAAACCTAGATGTATGTATATATATATGCATGTGCGTGTCTGTGAAGTGCGACCAAGGTGTAAGTAGGAGTAGCAAGATATCCCTGTTATCTAGCGTGTTTATGAGACAGAAAAAGAAACCAGCAAGTCCGGCCTGCCGGTTTCCCTGAATCCCTTCATAAATGTTACTTTGCTCACACTCCAACAGCACGTCAAGTATTAAAAACCATTTGTCTCCATTCACTCCTATCAAACACGCTCACACATGCCTGCTGGAAGTCCAAGCCCCTCGCACACAAAACCTCCTTTACCCCCTCCCTCCAACCTTTCCTAGGCCGACCCCTACCTCGCCTTCCTTCCACTACAGACTGATACACTCTTGAAGTCATTCTGTTTTGCTCCATTCTCTCTACATGTCCGAACCACCTCAACAACCCTTCCTCAGCCCTCTGGACAACAGTTTTGGTAATCCCGCACCTCCTCCTAACTTCCAAACTACGAATTCTCTGCATTATATTCACACCACACATTGCCCTCAGATATGACATCTCCACTGCCTCCAGCCTTCTCCTCGCTGCAACATTCATGGTGACTTACTTATACAAATAATACAAAAAGACACCAAAAAAATGCGAAGAAACACGAAATAGTTTACAGCGACGTTCTGGCAGGTCATATTTGTTTGGTCGAGTGCTAAGCTTTGTTTGAGTAGGAAGCTGGTTGTATACCGAGGTTCCACTGTATAGTGGTACCAACACTCTTATATGGGTGTGAAACATGGGTTGTAAATGCTTTAGCGAGGAGGTGGCTGGAGGCAGTGGAGATGTCCTGTCTAAGGGCAATGTGTGGTGTAAATATTATGCAGAGAATTCATAGTGTGGAAATTAGGAAGAGGTGTGGAGTTACTAAAAGTATTGGTCAGAGGGCTGAAGAGGGGCTGTTGAAGTAGTTTGGTCATTTAGAGAGAATGAAACAAAGTAGAATGACTTGGAGAGCATATAAAACTGTTGGGGAAGGAAGGTGGGGTAGGGGTTGTCCCCGAAAAGGTTGGAGGGAGGGGGTAAAGGAGGTTTTGCAGGTGAGGGGCGTGGACTTGTACTACTGCCACTTCCACTACTACTACTATGCCCTGGGTGATCCACTGATTGGATTCAACCCTGATGACCACATCCAACGTACACCCCATGCCTGATCCACATTACATGTGAACATCACTTGAGCTACCACTCCTTTCCTGGGAAGGATGTTTTGTAATGTGCTTATTTAAAGCTGTGTTTATTTGCAAAGTTTTAAAAGCATTTTGGCAAAAACAGCCATTACCTACCAGTACATTTGCATTATATCTTTTACCCTGAATTTCTTATTGTTGTGTTGTCATAGCTTTTTGCACTTAAAATTGCTATTGTTAAGTTTGTCTAACTACAGTGTTGACCAAAAGATTTGAATGAATTGCCATGTAGTAGTCATTTTATAAGGAAAATCAGGTTTAATGGTTTGAGTTTTAAAGGGTTTGTTTGTTTGTTAGATTATGTATTGATGGGTAGGCTTCAGGATGTACATGTTTATGGAGGGTCAACAGATATATTGGATCATTATTTAGTTGTAGCTACAGTTAGAGTAAGAGGTAGATGGGAAAAGAGGAAAATGGCAACAGCAAGTAAGAGAGAGATGAAAGTGTATAAACTGAGGGATGAGGAAGTTAGAGTGAGATATAAGCAACTTTTGGCAGAAAGGTGGGCTAATGCATGTATGAGTAGTGGGGGTGGGGGGTTGAAGAGGGTTGAGATAGTTTTAAAAATGCAGTTTTAGAATGTGGGGCAGTAGTTTGTAGGTATAGGAGGGTGGGTGCAAGAGGAAAGAAGAGTGATTGGTGGAATGATGAAGTAAAGGATGTTATAAAGAGAAAAAAGGTAGCTTATGAGAGGTTTTTACAAAGCAGAAGTGTTGTAAGAAGAGCAGAGTATATGGAGAATAAAAGAAAGATGAAGAGAGTGGTGAGAGAGTGCAAAAGTAGAGCAGATGAAAGAGTGGGAGAGGCACTGTCAAGAAATTTTGCTGAAAATAAGAAAAAAAATTGGAGTGAGATAAACAAGAAAGCCTAGGGAATGAATGGATTTGTCAGTTAAAAACAGAGTAGGGGAGTTAGTAGATGGGGAGAGGGAGGTATTGGGTAGATGGTGGGAATATTTTGAGGAACTTTTAAATGTTGATGAAGAAAGGGAGGCAGTAATTTCATGTACTGGCCAGGGAGGTATAACATCATTTAGGAGTGAAGAATAGCAGGATGTGAGTGTGGGGAGGTGCATGAGGCATTATGTAGAATGAAAGGGGGTAAAGCAGCTGGAACTGATGGGATCATGACAGAAATGTTAAAAGCAGATGGGAATATTCTGTTGGAGTGGTTGGTGTTTTTGTTTAATAAATGTATGAAAGAGGGGAAGGTACCTAGGGATTGGCAGAGAGTGTGTATAGTTTCCTTATATAAATGGAAAGGGGACAAAAGAGATTGTAAAAATTATAGAGGAATAAGTTTACTTAATATGCCAGGTAAATTGTATGGTAGGGTTATTATTGAAAGAATTAGAGATAAGACAGAATGTAGGATTGCAGATGAGCAAGGAGGTTTTAGAGTGGGTAGGGGATGTGTAGATCAAGTATTTACATTGAACATACATGTGAACAGTATTTAGATAAAGGTAGGGAAGTTTTCATTGCATTTATGGATTTAGAAAAGGCACATGATAGAGTGGATAGGGGAGCAATGTGGCAGATGTTACAAGTGTATGGAATAGGTAGTAAGTTACTAAATGCTGTAAAGAGTTTTTATGAGGATAGTGAGGCTCAGGTTAGGGTGTGTAGAAGAGAGGGAGACTACTTCCCAGTAAAAGTAGGTCTTAGACAGGGATGTGTAATGTCACCACGGTTGTTTAATATATTTATAGATGGGGTTGTAAAAGAAGTAAATGCTAGGGTGTTGGGGAGAAGGGTGGGATTAAATTTTGGGGAATCAAGTACAAAATGGGAGTTGACACAGTTACTTTTTGCTCATGATACTGTGCTTATGGGAGATTCTAAAGAAAAGTTGCAAAGGTTAGTGGACGAGTTTGGGAGAGTGTGTTAAGGTAGAAAGATGAAAGTGAGCATAGATAAGAGTAAGGTGATGAGGGTATCAAACAATTTAGATAAAGAAAAATTGGATATCATGTTGGAGAGAGGGAGTATGGAAGAAGTGAATGTTTTCAGATATTTGGGAGTTGACTTGTCAGCGAATGAGTTTGTGAAGGATGAGGTTAACCATAGAAATGATGAAAGAAAAAAGGTGAGTGGTGCATTGATGTACCTGTGGAGACAAACAAAACATTATCTATGGAGTCAAAGAAGGGAATGTATGAAAGTATAGTAGTACCAACACTCTTATATGGGTGTGAAACTTGGGTTGTAAATGCTGCAGCGAAGAGGCAGCTGGAGGCAGTGGAAATGTCCTGTCTAATGGCAATGTGTGGTGTAAATATTATGCAGAGAATTCGGAGTGTGGAAATTAGGAGGAGGTATGGAGTTACTAAAAGTATTAGTCAGAGGGCTGAAGAGGGGTTGTTGAGGTGGTTTAGTCATTTAGAGAGAATGGATCAAAGTAGAATGACTTGGAGAGTGTATAAATCTGTAGGGGAAGGAAGGAGGGGTAAGGGTCGTCCTTGAAAGGGTTGGAGGGAGGGGGTAAAGGAGGTTTTGTGGGCGAGGGGCTTGGACTTCCACCAAGCCTGTGTGAATGTGTTTGTTAGGAGTGAATGGAGATGAATGGATTTTGGGACCTGACAAGCTATTGGAGTGTGAGCAGGGTAATATTTAATTAAAGGATTAAGGAAAACCGGAAATGGAAAGTACAAGGCCTGCACTTTAACCCTTTGAGAGTCCATGCCATGGATCTATGGCTATACGTTGAGGGTCCAAGCCGTAGATCTACGCCATGAGCTCAGCTCACTCTGATAAGCTGTGAGCGGTAAATTTGGGCCTAGATTTTAGAGAATACATCTTTGTGGTATGTGTGCACCACATAAAAGAAGTCCTGCAGCACACAGTGCATAATGAGATAAAAAAAACGAGACCATAATTTTTGAGTAAAAAAACGACTTTGCAGTGTTTTTTCGTATGTTTTTTATAGTTGTATTTGCGATTTCTTGGTCTCATATGATAGAATGTGAAATATATTACAGAGATAGAGATGATTTTGATTGGTTTTAGTACTGGAAATGGGTTGAAACTGAGCTCAAAATAGCAGAAATGTTAAATTTTTGCCGATGTGCAAGAGTAAACAAATGATCCTATGCGTCTAATACACACCAGTTGGTGGGTCTGATATACGTTCACAAATGTGGTGATATTATTCATACAATTATTACAGTATTGCATAACAGTAAGTCTTCTATTTTTTTATTTGAATAAAAATTCATTATGTGAATAAAAAATCAAAATGGGATGCATTTGTAAAGCCTGAAAATGTAACTAATGAACAGAGGAAATGTTAGTTTAGTTCCAGGAATGTATGCATTGTTTATTCTGAACCCTATTTTGAAATTAGAATATTTTTAAATTTGCATTAAATTGGCCAAATTACCAATTTCCGATCACTTTATTTTTGCAGTTGATACAGTTGATTTGACAATTTCTTGTGCTCAATCGATAGAATAGAAGTAATACTAGCGAAATAGCAAAGAATCTGGTCAACTGGAGTAATATAATTGCCTAAAATGGGAGTCAAAGTTGGCAAAATCGCCAATGCGTAAATATTGCTGACACATCAAAATTCGCGAGAGCATAATTTCGTCAATTTTCCATCAAATTTCATACATTTTGTTTTATTACCTTCAGGAGAAGATTCTCTATCATTTCATAAGAAAAAATAACAAAATTATTTTTTGAAAATTCTTGGACAGTGGTGTGCACTTTGAAATTTGGCCTTTGGACCCTAAAAGGGTTAAAGGAGGGGATTGAGATATTGACAGTTTGGAGGGACTTCTAAACTATTGTATTTGAGCATCTCTTTGAAGACAGTGATTATGTATGAGTGATGGTGAAAGCGTTGAATGATGTTGAAAGTATTTTCTTTTTGGGGATTTTGTTTCGTTTTGGGTCACCCTGCCTCAGTGGGAGATGGCCAACTTGTTGAAAAATAAAAAAAATAAACATTTACAAGTTTTGTTGACCTCTGTACTTTGTGCAGTTTGTTTTTTTATGTAATTTGTCAGTCAAAACTGAATAGCATATTCAAGATTAGGTTTATGAAGTGCACTGTAATGTCAGTATTTCTACTCACAATTTGGAGTTAAATAATCTATCATTCATTTAGCTTTTCTGAGTGTGGCTAGTAACTGTGAGGCTCGAGATGCTGTCCTGGTAAACAGTAACGGTGAGGCTGGAGGTGCTGTCCTGATAGACAGTAACTGTACACATGGGGGAATGCATATTAATGACCTCGAGGGAGACAGGAGCTGTAGTGGGGAAACAAGTGTAGTCAAGGACAAGATAAAACCAATATTACAAACTAGTAATACCACAAGAGATACCAAACAAGGGGACTCCACTAGTAATAGTGAGGATATATTACCAGAAACAACTGGTGAGAGCTCCATTGTTAGTACTAGTGAGGATAGGAATGAGAAAGGAAAACATGCACCAACAGGGAATACAGTCACAAAAATCCAAGGCAAACGGAAACCAAGCCTGTGCACATATTATGCACTTGGTATCTGCAGGCATGGGATATCTGGAAAAACAGATGGGACGTGCAACTTCGACCACCCTAGAAAATGCCGTGCCCATATGACAACAGGAAAATGCAAACTCCCTTCCTGTAAGCTTTTTCATCCTGAAATGTGTCCCTCTTCAGTACAGGAAAGACTGTGCTATAACTTAAATTGCCAGGCACACCATCTAAAGGGGACAAAAAGATACAAAACATCCAGACCATGGGAAAACCTGGGTAGCCACAGCCACTCAAGAGGGAGATGTTTTTAAGTGCCAAGAAGAAAAAAAACACTGGCAGGAAATGGCAGAAATCATACACCAAATCCAGTCATTTCTGGAGTGGAATTGCAGTCAATGGCCTCCACTCCAAACCAACGGATACAGATATTAATGCCGGAAAAAAAAGTCCCCCCCAGTACCACCAATACCACCAGTCCGATGACATTCTTCTTTGCAAATATACAGGGTCTAAAGCCAGCAACGAACAACAAAATACCTTTTATCTATGAGCTGCTTGCAGAGGCAAGTGCAATGTTTGCGGATTTCACAGAGACCCACATAAAGGATCACTTGGACAACGAAATATGGATCCCAGGTTACAACCTATACAGATGCAACAGAGTGAACAGGCAAAGGGGGGGGGGGTTGGCCTGTATATTGCAGAGTCACTTATTTGCACATAACTGCTTAATGCTCCAAATGATGTAGTTGAAGTTTTAGCAGTAAAGATCGAGAACCAAAATCTAGTCATTGTGGTAGTCTACAAGCCTCTGGATGCAACGTCCCAACAATTCCAGGAACAGCTGTTGAAAATTGACCACTGTCTGGAAAATCTTCCAGCTCCTGCCCCCAACATCTTGCTCCTGGGGGATTTCAACTTAAGGCACCTAAAATGGAGGAATATAGCAAATAATGTTATTGCAGTGATAACACCAGGAGGCAGCTCAGACAAGAACTCACACACACACGAGCTTTTAAATGTCTACACAAAATTCAACTTAAAGCAGCAAATAATAGAGCCTACTAGACTGGAGAATACACTGGACCTCATAATTGAGGTTCAGACGTGTATGTGCGGAGCCCCAGACCGACAAAATGAGATCAGTCATGAGGGAGCCTTCACCAAATTCAACTTCAATAACAAGAACATAAAGTGAGACCAAGTAAACCGAGTCCTAAACGATATAAGCTGGGAAGATAGACAAAGCAACGCAGACCCCAACTTATGCCTAGAACAGATTAACTCTGTGGCACTCGGTGTATGCTCAAGGCATATTCCTTTAAGAAAAAGGAGGAGTAGACGTAAAATAGAAAGAGACAGGTGCTCCCTTTACAGGCAACGGAAAAGAATAATAGAGCGGCTAAAAGAGGCCAATATATCTGAAATGCATAGGGAGATGCTGGTCAGAGAAATAGCAAACATCGAGCTAAAGCTAAAGGAATCTTATAGGAGTCAGGAATTGTGGGAAAAACTAAAAGCCATAAATGAAATCGAATAAAACCCAAAGTATTTCTTTTCTTATGCCAAATCAAAGTCGAAAACAACATCCAGTATTGGGCCCCTACTTAAACAAGATGGGTCCTACACAGATGACAGCATGGAAATGATTGGGCTACTTAAGTCCCAATATGACTCAGCTTTTAGCAAGCCGCTAACCAGACTGAGAGTCGAAGATTTAAATGAATTTTTTATAAGAGAGCCACAGAATTTGGTAAACACAAGCCTATTTAATGTTATCCTGACGCCAAATGACTTAGAACAGGCAATAAATGACATGCCCATGCACTCTGCCCCAGGGCCAGACTCATGGAACTCCTTGTTCATCAAGAACTGCAAGAAGCCCCTATCATGTGCTTTCAACATCCTATGGAGAGGGGGCATGGACACTGGGGTCGTCCCATAGTTACTAAAAACAACAGACATAGCCCCACTCCACAAAGGGGGCAGTAAAGCAATAGCAAATAACTTCCGACCAATAGCACTAACATCCCATATCATAAAAATCTTTGAAAGGGTCCTAAGAAGCAAGATTGCCACCCATCTAGATACCCATCAGTTACACAACCCAGGGCAACATGGGTTTAGAGCAGGTCGCTCCTGTCTGTCCCAACTACTGGATCACTACGACAAGGTCCTAGATGCACTAGAAGACAAAAAGAATGCAGATGTAATATACACAGACTTTGCAAAAGCCTTTGACAAGTGTGACCATGGCGTAATAGTGCACAAAATGCTTGCTAAAGGAATAACAGGAAAAGTTGGTAGATGGGTCTATAATTTCCTCACAAACAGAACACAAAGAGGAGTAGTCAACATAGTAAAGTCTGAGGCGGCTACGGTGAAAAGCTCCTTTCCGCAAGGCACAGTACTCACTCCCATCTTGTTTCTCATCCTCATATCTGACATAGACAAGGATGTCAGCCACAGCACAGTGTCTTCCTTTGCAGATGACACCCTAATCTGCATGACAGTGTCTTCCATTGCAGACACTGCAAGGCTCCAGGCGGACATCAACCAGATCTTTCAATGGGCTGCAGAAAACAATATGAAGTTCAACGATGAGAAATTTCAATTACTCCGATATGGTAAACATGAGGAAATTAAAACTTCATTAGAATATAAAACATATTCCAGCCACAAAATAGAGTGAAAACTAACGTCAAAGACCTGGGAGTGATCATGTTGGAGAATTTCACCTTCAAGGACCATAACATTGTATCAATCGCATCTGCTAGAAAAATGACAGGATGGATTATAAGAACCTTCAAAACTAGGGATGCCAAGCCCTTGATGACACTCTTCAGGTTGCTTGTTCTATCTAGGCTGGAATATTGCTGCACACTAACAGCACCTTTCAAGGCAGGTGAAATTGCTGACCTAGAAAATGTACAGAGAACCTTCACGGCACACGTAACAGAGCTAAAACACCTCAATTACTGGGAGCGCTTGAAGTTCCTGAACCTGTACTCCCTGGAATGCAGGTAGGAGAGATACATGATTATATACACCTGGAAAATCCTAGAGGGACTAGTACCAAACTTGAACATGAAAATCACTCACTACGAAAGCAAAAAACTCGGCAGATGATGCAACATCCCCCTGATGAAAAGCAGGGGTGTCACTAACATGTTAAGAGACAACACAATAAGTGTCAGGGGCCCCAAGACTGTTCAACTGCCTCCTAGTATACATAAGGGGGATTACCAATAGACCCCTGGCTGTCTTCAAGCAGTCACTGGACAAGCATCTAAAGTCGGTACCTGACCAGCCGGGCTGTGGCTCGTACGTTGGATTGCGTGCAGCCAGCAGTAACAGCCTGGTTGATCAGGCTCTGATCCACCATGAGACCTGGTCACAGACCGGGCCGCGGGGGTGTTGACCCTCGGAACTTACTCCAGGTAAACTCCAGGCATTGTTTTGTGTACTTGGGGGTATGGATAATACCACTGTAGGGTGCTTCTCCTTGTTTTAGGTGACATCTATCCCAAATTCTTTTATTTGTGTATTGCAGCATTCAGAATATACTACTATACATTTACTGACAAAATAAATTTTCCACATCTGCAATCAGTGCTAATTTATCCATGTCTCTTTAAATACTTGTGTCAACTACCTATGCAGCATGTTTTCTTAGTTTCTAGTTATTTGATGGGCATGATGTTTCATTATGAAATTCATGTTGATTTTTGCTTAAATTTTTTTTTAATCCAGAAATTGTACAAACTTGTTCAAATGATGGTTTCTGCTAATTATAGTAATAACATGAGTATCAAACTAGTGTGACAGTAGTTTAGAGTATGTATCCTGTCTTCGTTTTAACATTTTAATAACATATGCTAGCTTGTAGTTATCTGGCATTTTCACTCCTTTTGTTGATTTATTAAATATTAGTGTTGGGTTTGCAGTTTGTTGTTTAGACACATTTCAAGATTTTATTTGGTTGAAGATTGAGACACTTATGCAACATATGTTGCATAAGTGTCTCAATCTTCAACTTGTTGGTTTTGAAAACATTTATCACATTTTGGTTGGTAGATCATCTATCATGGTTGATTTTTTTTTTTTTTGTATTCAGCATCCCTAGGTATTTTAACCCTTTCAGGGTCCAGAGGCAAAATTTCAAGGGGTGCCCCAGTGTCCAAGAAATTTAAAAAAAAAGAAAATTATTTTTCCTTACAAAAATAAAGATAATATTTATGTTAAGGTAATAAAACAAAACAAAAAAATTCTGATCAGTACTTACCAAGATATAGAGGTGGGAAGTTGACCCAAAATGACTGGGTGGCAGCAACATCAGTGACTTCCGCAAAATTGCATTTCTTTATTTTACGTTTTTTATACTTTTTTCTTTTCTTCTCTAATTTTTTTCTTTTTCTAGTAACATTTGTAGCCTGTGAGACCAATACTGTATATAATGTATATAGTATATACACTCAGCGTATTGAACACAATAACTGCACTAAAGTTATTATTATAATATTGTTTACCAGTATTGTTTACAACAATAAACATGCACAAATGTTGTATAATACTAATGTTCTATTATATATTTACATATGTACAGTCACTGGACATGTTTCTAGAACTGCTGCAGCCTGTGGAAGTCCTTGAAACAAGGTACCATGCACAGAGGTACCTTACATTTCTCGCACATAAACTGAGTGTCTTTGCATCTTTGCTGCCGTCGTTTTGTTTGTGCAGAGAGACATCTCTTCTGAGCAAATTACTTCTTAGTTGCAGGAAGCTGTATTATTAAGTGATCACCTTCCCTCCTCAAACGCTTGGGTATTTCCTGAGGAGTTCGAGGACGGTTTTGTATAGCAGGTGTAGTTACCTGGTACTTCATTATGAATTGTCTGACAGCAGACAAACAAAATTAACCATACGGTGGTCTGTTGCTGGTCTTTATTTGGTACATATTATATGCATTGAGCATTGAAATGTCCATGAGATGAAGAAAAGTTTCATGTACCACTTGTAACTATTACGAACACAATTGATAGAGCCAATCTGCATGTCACATTTGTCAACCAAGCGGATGTTTTGTGTATAATCAATCACTGTTACTGGTTTTCGAACACAGTGGTCCCTCAGTAATCGTCTGGCCTGAAAGTCATCCATTTCGGAAATAGTCCCGTTATTTCGTCTAAATGTTGGCCCGCAAATGGTCTGTTAACTCGCTAATCGTCTTTCGTCCTGGACGCTTACTGAAGGCTCTGAGCCGTTCCCAGCCAGTGTGCCATTGTTTACCAGTGAGCGACGGTCCCCTCACTTCTTCATCCGAAATTTTTTTTTTTAATACACACTCCATTCATATTAGTGCTTGCAAGTGCTAAATAAACTACCATGGCTCCACAGAAAGCTCCTAGTGCCAAACCATTGGTGAAGAAGGTGAGAAATACGATTGAATTTAAGAAAAACATCATTGAACAATATGAAAGAAGCAACAGATCGCAGCTCAGAATCTTGCTGCAGAGGAGGAAGAGAGATGGAAGAAGGTGCCTTCTTCAGAAATTAAGGATATTTTTGAAATGTGGGGTAGGATGGAAAGATTTATGGAGAAACATCACCCTTAGAAGGGTGTTGCATGCCATATCCCATTTTAGGGAAATTTTAAAGAGACACCAGAAACAGAGCTCTCTGGACAGTTTTTTTGTGAGACAGGACTCCAATGACTCTCAAGCTGGTCCTAGTGGCATTAAGAAACAGAGAAGAGAAGTAATCCCAGAAAAGCACTTGATACCTGAGGTGTTGATGGAAGGGGATTCCCCTTCCAAACAGTAATTCAATGTCTCTCCACCTCCAGTCTTCCATACACTGAGAAGAATCGCCAATAAAGGTATGTGTTATGCTGTTAATGTTTCATTCATCATGTGCCATTGTATTGTTTATGTACTACATCTATATTTCATGTGAAAATTTTTTTTGTTTTAATACTTCTGGGTGTCAGGAACGGATTAACTGTATTTGCATTATTTCTTATGGGGAAAATTTATTCGAAAATCGTCTATTTCGATAATAGTCCCACTTCCAGGAACGGATTATGGACGATAAGTGAGGGACCACTGTACGTTCATTAGTCACTCTATCAACTTTGGCACTGTCTTGCATTTCGTTAGGGTGAATGGTTGTCAACAATGTGACATCTCGTTTGACATGCCACCGTAATCCCATGATGTCATTGGTACTATACACCTGCAGCTCACCAGCATGAGTGCCTGTGTTGAACCTGGGCATATGTTTATGACTAGAATGCACTGTGCCACACACATCTGTCATGTTCACTCATAAGAAATCACTGAGTAAAGGGCCTGTGTACCAGTTATCAGTATATAATGTACGCCCTTTACTAAGATAAGGTGCCATCGTGTTTCTCACTATGTCACCTGTGATACCCAATAACATCCTGGTATCTTTCAACGTTTTACTTCCCATGTATACAATAATATCCAATACCAGGCCACTGTCACAGTCACAGAGTACAAACAGTTTTATACCAAAGCGTTTCCTCTTGCTCGGTATATACTGCTTGAGCGACAGTCTACCTTCGAACAAAATTAAAGACTCGTCAGTTACAAGATTCTTGAATTGAAAAAAGTACATGTTAAACTTTTGTTTCAGATACATAAAAACATTTCTAATCTTGTATAACGTGTCACTTCTGTCTGGCCTGGTTTTGTCAGAGAAGTGCAATATACGTAACAGTAAGATAAGCCTGTTCACTGGGATGATTTCACTGAAAGCCGGGGTACAAATTAGCCGATCTGAGGACCAGTATGATTTTATATTATGCTTATAGACATGAGGCATAAGCATTATTGTTGCAAAAAGCAAATACATTTCAGCCACAGTTGTCTCTTTCCACCGGTGTAGGCTTGACTGTGGTGATACGATCGTACTTGCCATGGTGTACTCAAAAATCTTGTTACTTTCCCTCACAATAAATTCCATCAAGGGCTGATCAAAGAATAGTTGAAAGAATTCCAGTTCATTTGCAGTGTTTCCAAGGGAACAAAATTGGGATTTTGCTGCCAATCCCAGATGCAGTTTACTGATGGATACTGGACATCATAAGCTGGTTGTGGTTGTAGTTGTGGTGGATGACGCTCCGCTTTGTCCTTGAGCTGAGGAGTCAGCGGCATGGGTCCCAGCCTGGGTTGGTGAGTCATGCATGGCCATGGCACTACCACCACCAATACCACCACCTGCTGATGCCTGTGGTCTATCTGTGCCAAGTGTAGCCACATCATCCTCACTTTCACTGTCTATTCCTGGTGTAGGGCCATAGGATGTACTCCGGGATGTACTCTGTCCCCTGGGCACCGCATAGGGAACACTATCCGAGCACGTGCAGCAGTGTATATACTGATGCTTCACTGGTGAATATGATTCCTCACTATCACTACTCGAATGATCATAAAGAGGAACAAAAATCACAGTCCACATCACTATTTATTTATTTATTTATTAATTTGAACATGATACAGAGAAGTACAAGGAATACAATTTTTAAAGTGCAGCATGCCAAAGCCCCTTGTATGCTGAGCATTATGGGCAGGCTTAAAATTAACTTAGATTAACTAAGCAATGATATATTCAGTGGTAAAAAAATTATTGTAAAACAGATAACAATTTAGTACAAATGAGTATTACAAAGACAGGTCATATGATCATTTATTGTGTTGCTGTGTAATCAGTAGAATGGAGTATTCTGTTAGGTAATGAAGTTAAATAGTAACAAAGTTTGATTGGGTCACAGGTTGACATTTATGAGATACATATATGAGATACAATTTATGAGATACAATTATTCAGTATTTATTTAGTTGTGGGTGAGTAAGTGATTTTTTGAGAAGAGACTTGAATTTATAAACAGAGAGTGTTTCTTTTATATTCACAGGTAATGAATTCCAGATTTTAGGGCCTTTTATGTGCATTGAGTTTTTGCATAGCGTGAGATGGACACGAGGAACATCAAAGAGTGATCTGTGCCTTGTGTTATGGTCATGTGTTCTGTTGAGGTTGGTAAGGAGATGTTTGGGGGGAGGGTTTATGTCAGAGTTAAGTGTTCTATGTATGTAGTAGGTGCAGTAATAAGTATGGATGTTTTGTATTGTGAGTAGGTTTAGAGTTTTGAATATTGGTGGAGTGTGCTGTCTGTAGTGGGAATTTGTTATCATTCTGACAGCAGCCTTTTGTTGGGTGATTAGTGGTCTGAGATGGTTTATTGTTGTTGAGCCCCATGCACAAATTCCATAGGTGAGATAGGGGTAAATAAGTGAGTGATATAGGGCCAGGAGGGCTGACTGTGGAACATAGTACCATATCTTCGATAGTATGCCTACGGTCTTGGAATTTTTTTTGGAAATTTGTTGTATATGTGTTTGAAATTTGAGTCTATTATCAAAGTGGATTCCTAAGAATTTTCCCTCTGTGAGTTTTGTGATAGGTGATCCATTTATCATTATGTTAAGAGACACATCTGTAGCTCTGTTACCAAACTGAATGTAGTAGGGTTTGTCTGAGGCCTGGCCACGTGAAAATATTGGGTTTCTCTTGCGACGAGGTGCAACTGAACGTGACCAAGACATGCCCACACCAGAGGTACAAGGTTGAGGATCCTCAGGATTTTCTGCACTATTTTCAATATCCTGGTCATTGCTTTCGGTCACAAATCAATCAAAGCCATAGAATTCTTCTTCTTTTACACTTCCATCAGAGTTAGAACTATCAGTTAGGAAGAGTAGAGTCCCAATTTGCCTCAGAGTGAGAGCTACCTTGCGGCAAGGCATGGTGAACAAAGGTTACTGAGGCGGCATTCCCACAATGCCATGCAGGCACCTAGAATGTTTGTTTACGGTGCGCGCACACACCACGCAGACCCGTTCTCTCAGATGTAGGCCTACCAGCCTTCATGCACTAAATTTGATGCCGCTAGAATTTTGGCATAGATCTACAGTTTGGACCCTCAACATATAGCTGTAGATCTATGGCACGGACCCTGAAAGGGTTAATGTGCCAAGGTTGCTGATTTTGTCAAGGAAATTTTGTGGGTTGGTTATGTTCATGCAACTTTTGATTGTCAAGACTGAACTGAAGACTGTTGAGTACAGAAAATATTTCTTTATTGCTCTTAGTCAGTCTACTGTCACAATCACATAAGGGCTCCATTGTAGTTTTCTAAGTTTCTTTTTCTTGGATGACTTATCACTATTGTCATGCTTCCCTCCTTCAGAGATTCTCTTATCAGAAAAGGTTACTTGTCTTGTATCATTGGTGCAAGGTCTCATGTAGGAAGACATTTTCAGAATATATGATACACTTTCGATGTTATTCTTAGCCAAATGTGAAGCCCCATCTTTCCCTGATGGTTATTTCTGGCCTCTTATCACAACCCAAATTCAAAATAAAGGCTGTAGCCAGGATAAGATTGTCCTTGCACTATTCAGGATGAGCCAGGAATTAGATCTGATCTTTTATCTGTCAAAGACTGCATGTCTAAATTCTGCTTTCTTCTAATAATATGTTATCATTTTCTTTGCCTTATCCAAATCTAAAACCTATTCAGCAGCCTTTTTCTCTGAGTATCAGTGATATACAGAGCGTCCAGAATTAAAATGTTTTCATACAGTGATTGTTGCCTTGACTGCCACATACTGAGCCCTCTTTACTGTGATGTAACCCACTCCAGGGCTAAAGTCTGCTGTCATAACCCTTTTGTGCACAAGCTACATCAGCCATATAAGGAGTCCACTTGTAGAGATAGTTTGCTACCTAGTGGATATATTGGTTATTCATTGAAAATACAGTAGTGTTTCAGGTTTAGATTATATTACATTATCATATGGAAGTGCTAAATCTGTAGAGTCATAGAGCATCTAGGATAGGTCCAATTCCGTGGATCAAGAATCCCTCACTGGCCTCAAGGCACTTCTCTTAAGGGGTTCCAGTCTGGAGTTAATGGTAATGTGAAATAGTAACATCATAGGAAAGATTGAAATAATCTTACTGATTTCAGGACTGGGAGTGTGACTTCGACAATGACTGTGGTGATGGTTCTGATGAAGGGCTCGCATGCAATAATAAATATCGTGAGTGCACTGTTGATGAATTCAACTGTACTAATGCCAAGTGTGTTCGGAAGACCTATCATTGTGATGGAGAAGATGATTGTGGTGATAACTCTGATGAAGTTGGATGTGGTGAGTCAAACATTCCTTTATAAATACACTATGCATTAACTGTAATGTTTAATATTTATACACAATGAGACTTGTCTTATCAGTAATTATTAATGCAGTAATCTATAATACATTTACATTTTCTGAAATTTTGGTTCTGCGACTTATCAAGTATTATTAAAAATATTCAAACTTGTCAGCCTTCAGTTTATGCATAAGAATATGGAAGCAACTGTAAATTTTGCCAAATTATTATGCATATTATTTCATGCTTAATAAAATTATATTGCACTCTGAATTGTACCATAATATTGCTTCAAATAATAGTATAGTACTCATTAATATACAATACAATATTATCTTTAAATTCATATTAAATAAATTAATAAAAATATTTGTGTATAGGAATAAAGTTGAAAGTGAACATAAATAAGAGTAAGGTGATGAGAGTATCAAACAAGTTAGGTAAAAAAAAATTGGATATTAAGTATGGAAGAAGTGAATGTGTTCATATACGTATTTGGGAGTAGACTTGTTGGCGGTTGGATTTATGAAGAATGAGGTAAACTATAGAATTGATAAAGGAAAAAAGGTAGATGGTGCATTGAGATATTTGTGGGGACAAATCAAATCAAATCGTTTATTCTCTATAAGGGTTACAATGTGGGGTTTACAGGATTTGGATATTGTGTGGTTTACATGTTATAAAATACTTATTACAGAGGGGGCCACTAGGACACCTAGCATGGCTAGGCATTTCTGGCAGACTTAGATTAATTCTTAACATTAAATCCTTACAGATTATGGTATTAAGGCTAGGTGACTACATTATAATTTGTGAGTTTAGCAATGTGACTGCTTTTGTTTTAGCACAACACAAAGTGTCTATATTGGAGTATCATAGGCAAACTTATGGCTAGTTAGGATTCATTATTTTAAGATAAGATTAGTATTTCTGTGTTAATAGTCAGTGGGTAAGTGAGTGTAATTGTGAACCACCAGGTGGTTATCATGTAGTTAGTTGTCAGGGTGTATCAGGGAGATAACATGTTTTCTAACTGTAGTTTTGAAATTATGAGTGTGTCTGCAGTTCTAGAGTTTTCAGGTAGGGTGTTCCAGATTTTAGGTCCTTTGAAATACATTGAATTTTTGTAAAGGTTTAGTCGGACACGGGGAATGTCATAGAGATGTTTGTATCTGGTGTTATGCCTGTGGATCCTGTCACAACTATCAAGAAAGCATTTTAGGTCAAGGTTAATATTGGAATTTAAGGTCCTGTAGATATAGACTGTACAGTAGTAAGTGTGGATGTTCTGAACAGGGAGTAAGTTTAGATCTATGAAGAGTGGGGGGGGGGGGGTGTTGCCAGGGATGGGATTTAGTTATTATTCTTACTGCGGCTTTTTATTGGGTTATTATTGGCTTTAGGTGTGTTGCTGCAGTTGAACCCCAAGCACAGATAGCATAAGTGAGGTATGGATATATAAGTGAATGGTATAGTGTGAGAAGGGCAGTTTGCGGCACGTAGTATCGTATCTTGGAGAGGATCCCCACCGTTTTGGATACTTCTTTTGTTATGTGTTGGATATGGGTGCTGAAATTTAGGTTGTTGTCGAGGTATAGGCCAAGGAATTTGCCCTCTTATGTCTGGCAATTAGAGTGTTGTCGATCTTAATGTTAAGTTGCGCAACACCTGCTCTGCTACCAAACATAATATAGTAGGTTTTGTCAGTGTTAAGTGTAAGTTTATTGGCTGTCATCCAAGTCGATATTTTGAGCAGCTCCTCGTTAACAATGGTGTTGAGGGTGGCAAGATTAGGGTGGGAGATGACATAAGTCGTGTTGTGGAGGCAAAGGAAATGTATGAGAGTATAGTGGTACCAACACTTTTATATGGGTGTGAAACATGGGTTGTAAATGTTGCAGCGAGGAGGAGGCTGGTAGCAGTGGAGACATTATGTCTAAGGGCAATGTGTGATGTAAAGATTATGCAGAGAATTTGTAGTGTGGAAATTAGGAGGAGGCGTGGAGTTACTATTATTCAGGGGGCTGAGGAGGGGTTGTTGAGGTAGTTTGGTTATTTAGAGAGGATGGAGAAAAATAGGATAATTTGGAGGGTGTATAGTTATGTAGAGAAGTGAAGGAAGGGTTGGGGTCGTCCTAGGAAGGATGGAAGAAGGAGGTAAAAGAGGTTTTGTGTGCAAGTGGCATTGACATATAGCAGTCTTTTGTGAGCATGTTAGATAGGAATGAGTGGAGACAAATGATTTTTTTAGGATTTGATGGGTTGAGCGTGAGCAGGGTAATATTTCGTGAAGTGATTCAGGGAAACCAGTTAGCCGGACTCGAGTCCATGAGGTGGGAAGTACAATGCCTGCACTGTTTAGGAAGGGTTTGGGATATTAGCTGTTTAGAATGACATCTAAAATGTTGTATCTGTGCACCTCTGCAAAGACAGTGATAGTGTGAATGATGGTTAAAGTGTGTTCTTTTTTTGAGGTCACCCTGCCTTGGTGGGAGACAGCCAGCATATTAAAAAAATTATTATGAGGAATTTAATATGCAGTAACACATAACATACTTTAATATTTAATAAATCTATTTTTGTTTTACACATAATTTTACTGTGCAAGTGATTGACTATTCAGCATACTTTTTATCAATCCTAAATGGTTATTGTTATCATAGTTTAATATAGAGATACTCTTCACTGTATCATAACAAATATTTTATTTTATTTTCAACAGCACCAGGGAAAAAGTGTGAACCTGGACAATTCCAGTGTAAAAATGGAGAGTGCATAGAAATGAAGCTGGTGTGCAACAAAGTTAGTGAATGCTCTGATGATTCTGATGAGCCACTTCACTGCAATGTTGATGAATGTGCCAAGGTGGAACTGCATCAATGTGGACATAAATGTATTAATACCATCATAGGATTTGAATGTGCTTGTAACACAGGATACAAGTAAGAACTTTTGTCTTTCAATTTTGTTAGTTCTTAATGTTCTCAAGTCTTTTAATGCATTTAAATTCTGTATCTTTACATATGTACAACAGTTTTAAAATCCATGTTTTTTTTTTTACAGGTTAATGCCAGATGGCAAAGCATGTGAGGATGTGAATGAATGCACAGAGGTCCCTGGTGTATGTTCACAAAAGTGCTTCAACACTCCAGGCTCTTACAACTGCAAGTGTGAAGAAACATACTATGAACGAGAACCAGATGGTAAAACATGCAAACGTCTAGATAAGACAGTTCCTTGGTTGTTCTTCACTAATAAATACTATGTGAGAAGGCTGACTACTGATGGCTCACAGTATTTGCTAATGCATCAAGATCTTAGAAATGTTGTTGCTCTAGATTTTGACAACAAAGAAGAGATGTTGTACTTCGCAGATGTTACTGCAAAGACTATATACAGAGGTAATATTAATGGTACCGAGAAAGAAGAAATTATTAAGCATGATAGTCATGGCCTTGAAGGCCTAGCAGTAGATTGGATTGGTCGAAAAATTTATTGGTTGGACAGACATAGTAAACAGCTAGATGTAGCAGAACTTAATGGCACTAATCGCAAAACTTTGAAAGCCAGTGGAATTAATGATCCAAGAGCAGTAGCAATTCATCCTGGTATTGGCTATGTATACTTCACTGACTGGCATCTTCAAACCTACATAGGTCGTATTGGAATGGATGGGTCAAACTTTTCTCGTATTCTTAGCTTTGATGATAAGGTGATATGGCCAAATGCCCTCACTTTTGACTATTTTACTGACAGAATTTATTGGGCTGATGCTCATCTTGATTACATAGCATATGCAGATCTCGATGGTAAAAATCGTCATGAGATCATAAGTGGTGCTAAAGTGCCTCATGTTTTTGCCATCACTGTGTTCGATGATTATATGTACTGGACAGACTGGAATTTGAAGGCAATACTGAAAGCTAACAAGTTTACTGGTGAAGGCCTCCAGTTCCTGCGTAACACCACTCACCGACCATACGACATACATATGTACCATCCTCTACGTCAGCTACCATATGACAACCCTTGTGGTGATAACAATGGTGGCTGCTCGCATTTATGCCTACTCTCACCCACTGTAAATGGAGTATCATACACCTGTGCTTGCCCAGACCAGTTCTACCTAGAGCGAAACAACAAAACTTGCATTGCCAACTGCACTCGGGGACAGTACCGCTGTTCAGGAGCAGACGACAAGTGTATTCCTAAATACTGGAGGTAAGTGAGAAAATATAATAATTCAGTTACCAAAGTATCTATATTGCTTTAATATTTAGTTATAGACTTCTTCTTTCTTTCAGCAAACCAGCCGTATCCCACCGAGGCAGGGTGGCTCAAAAAGAAAAATGAAAGTTTCTCTTTTTAAATTTAGTAATTTATACAGGAGAAGGGGTTACTAGCCCCTTGCTCCTGGCATTTTAGTCATCTCTTACAACACGCATGGCTTACAGAGGAAGAATTCTGTTCCACTTCCCCATGGAGATAAGAGGAAATAAACAAGAACAAGAACTAGTAAGAAAATAGAAGAAAACCCAGAGGGGTGTGTATATATATGCTTGTACATGTATGTTGAGGTGGTTTGGTCATTTAGAGAGAATGGATCAAAGTAGAATGACATGGAAAGCATATAAATCTATAGGGGAAGGAAGGCAGGGTAGGGGTCGTCCTCGAAAGGGTTGGAGAGAGGGGGTAAAGGAGGTTTTGTGGGTAAGGGGCTTGGACTTCCAGCAAGCGTGCGTGAGCATGTTAGATAGGAGTGAATGGAGACGAATGGTACTTGGGACCTGACGATCTGTTGGAGTGTGAGCAGGGTAATATTTAGTGAAGGGATTCAGGGAAACCGGTTATTTTCATATAGTCGGACTTGAGTCCTGGAAATGGGAAGTACAATGCCTGCACTTTAAAGGAGGGGTTTGGGATATTGGCAGTTTGGAGGGATATGTTGTGTATCTTTATATGTGTATGCTTCTAGACTGTTGTATTCTGAGCACCTCTGCAAACACAGTGATAATGTGCGAGTGTGGTGAAAGTGTTGAATGATGATGAAAGTATTTTCTTTTTGGGGATTTTCTTTCTTTTTTGGGTCACCCTGCCTCGGTGGGAGACGGCCAACTTGTTGAAAAAAAAAAAAAAAAAAAATGTATGTGTATTGCGACCTAAGTGTAAGTAGATGTAGCAAGATGTACCTGAAACCTTGCATGTTTCTGAGACAGAAAAGACACCAGCAATCCTACCATTCACTTATATATCCATACCTCACCTATGCTATCTGTGCTTGGGGTTCAACTGCAGCAACACACCTAAAGCCAATAATAACCCAACAAAAAGCTGCAGTAAGACTAATCACTAAATCCCATCCCTGGCAACACACCCCCCCACTCTTCATAGATCTAAACTTACTCCCTGTTCAGTACATCCACACTTACTACTGTGCAATCTACATCTACAGGACCTTAAATTCCAATATTAACCTTGACCTAAAATGCTTTCTTGATAGTTGTGACAGAACCCACAGGCACAACACCAGACACAGACATCTCTATGACATTCCCCGTGTCCGACTAAACCTTTACAAAAATTCAATGTATGTCAAAGGCCCTAAAATCTGGAACACCCTACCTGAAAATTCCAAAACTGCAGACACATTCATCACCTTCAAAACTACCATCAGAAAACATCTTATCTCCCTGATACACCCTGTCAACTAATAATACGAATACCACCTGGTGGTTCACACTTACACTCACTCACCCATTTGACCATAAACAGAAATATCAATCTCAATCTCAAAATAATGAATCTTAACTAGTCATAAGTTGGCCTGTGATACTCCAATACTGAAACTATGTATAGTGCCAAAACAAAGGCATTCACATTGCTAAACTCACAACTAGTATTTAGTCACTTAGCCATAATACCAACTTACCTCATAATTTTGTAATATTTTAAACTTAAGATTTAATATAAGTCTGCCCGAAATGCCTAGCCATGCTAGGTGTTCTAGTGGTACACTCTGTAATTATTATTTTACTACATGTAAACCACACAATAACCAAATTCTGTAAACTCAGCATTGTAATCCTTATAGAGAATAAACTTTGAATTGAATTGAATTGAATTATGTAAAACAACTACAGGCTTCCATTTTACACTCACTTGGCAGGACGGTAGTACCTCCCTGGGCGGTTGCTGTTTACCAACCTACTACCTAGGTTATATATAGACAGTGTTGCGTAAATCAGGCTGTAGTGCATCATATTCATGTCAACAAATGTTCAAAGTAAATTTTTTTTAACATAAGCATAAACATAGGAATATGTTCACTTTTATTATTCCTAATTATTATGATATTCCATAGGATTTGTTAAGTATTTATGGCATGAGTCTAGGGGATCTTCAGTATGAAATATACTCATGGGAAATCATAATAAGAAATTAAATATAATGGTATAATTCAATCCTTTGTGCAGTTCAATTTTAGTATAAATGATGAGGACATTGAAAGACTTCATATAAAATATCTCTTTAATATAATGTATATTACTGTATGATCTTAAGGTATTTTAATGGTACCTTTTACTTATCAATTAGATACAAACACTTTAACAGACTTATAAATTATATACAATTTACAATGACCTCCATTCTGGCTGAATGGGTCTTTATACATAAAATTTATGAAGTTATAGACTCTCTATGCCCAGAGATGATCAAAGTTTCAACCACTTATAATTAGACCAGAATAATTGAAGTCTCTTAAACACAGGAGAGCTTCTGCTAGGTCTCTTACACACAGGAGAGCTTCTGCAAGTACTCACACTTGCTGGAGAATAATGCTATACTGCAGGTAGTTTCTTAATCAAAGTAAATGAGCAGGTAAGGAAGACCTTCTCGAGATAGATGAACAAATATGAAAGTTATATTTTACAAAGCCGCATTTTGGCGTAACACTAATATTATGTTAATGGAAATGGAAATAGGTATTTGTTATAATTAAGTTACATATTTTGGATTTGATTTGCAGGTGGCAGGTAGAGTTATGCTTTTGGTGCCCCAGCTACAGTGTTTAGTTTTCATAAAAAAAATAAAGTTTCCAGTAGTTGTAGCATATACTAATGTCTTTTGGATCCCATTCTGGTAGTCTCCCATATTTGTAAAGAAAGTGTATTTTGTTGCATCCTTTTAGCACTTTTTTTTTTTTTCATTTTTTCAAAATAGCTTAGAATTTGGTCAAAAGGAGCAATGAAATTGGCTTAAAATAGGACTCGGATAGGCAAAATCACAAATGTATAAATTGTGCCCAGATTGCTAACTTTGTGCCTGCATAAGTTTTCCTTAAAATTTTTTACTTTTGGTGTCATTACCTTCCTGAAAAGATTCTTTACCATTTCAGTAGAATTATTTTGAAAAACATGGACACCGAGAGCAATATTAATTTTGGAGGTAAGAACAGTGAATTGCTTAATTAAGAAGTGTAACACCACCTGTAAGTCCTTCATTTTGTCTTTGTCCTCTCCTCAGTATTTGAATCTCTCTACTTCTATTTCCTTTTCACTCATGTGCAGTGTTGAATAACTTACACAGAATCAACACTTTTCACTTAATATTATTTAATTATACAATATTCATCTATAATAATACAGCAGATATATCTCTTGAGGAAAAAAAATTCAACACTGAGCAACAAAACTCTTTATTGAAACTAGTCAGTCTGCTTACCAGGATGGACTGAGGGCAACAGAAGTTATGGGTTATTGGTTGTCAAAGGAAGCATCACAGGGATGAACTAATGTGAATATTTAAAACCCTGACCAAGTTAGATAATACAAATACCAACCACTTCTCAAAGGTCCAATGTGATACATGGAAAAGGCACTAACTTTAACCCTTTCAGGGTCCGTGCCTTAGTTCTACGGCTCTGAAGCCAGTGTCAGTGCCGTAGTTCTACACCACAAACTCAGCTTACTCAGATAAGCTATGAGCAGTAAATTTGGGCCTAGATATGAGAGAATGGGTCTTATGTGGTAAGTGTGCACCATATAAAAGAAACCCTGCAGCATGCAGTGCATGATGAGGGAAAAAAACTGCGACTGTGTTTTTGGTTTAAAACAGTGACTTTGCAGTGTACAGTGGACCCCCGCATACTGTTGGCATCACATAACGTTAAATCCGCATAGCGATACATTTTATCACTAAAATTTTGCCTCGCATAGCGCTAAAAAACTCGCTCAACGCTATTCGTCCGAGACGCGTCTATGTGAGGCCTGAGCCAGCCTCACATGTTCCGCTGGTGGCAATGTTTACAAGCCAGCCTCCGCGGTAACATCCAAGCATACAATCGGAGCATTTCGTATTATTACAGCATTTTTGGTGATTTTATCTGCAAAATAAGTGACCATGGGCCCCAAGAAAGCTTCTAGTGACAACCCTGTGGTAAAAAGGGTGAGAAATATTATCGAAATACTGTGGTACCATGGTCAACTGCTGATGCTGCTGCTGCTGTAGCACTGTCAGCTGCTGCTGCTGCTTTAGCACCATCAGCTGCTGCTGTACCACCGTCAGCTGCTGCTGTAGCACCGTCTGCTGCTGCTGTAGCACTGTCAGCTGCTGCTGTAGCACTGTCAGCTGCTGCTGCTGTAGCACCATCTGCTGCTGCTGTAGTACCGTCTGCTGCTGCTGTAGCACCATCTACTGCTGCTGTAGCACTGTCAGCAGCTGCTGCTGCTGCTGCTGTAGCACCGTTGTTGGTGTGGCTTATTGAGAATACCAAGAAACAATTAACCCCAGAGGGTTAGCCACCCAGGATAACCCAAAAAAGTCAGTGTCATCGAAGACTGTCTAACTTATTTCCATTGGGGTCCTTAATCTTGTCTCCCAGGATGCAACCCACACCAGTCGACTAACACCCAGGTGAACAGGGAAAAATGCCAGGAAATAGTGCTCATATTGGTGAATTTAAAGCCAGCAAAGGTTGGTTTGAGAGATTTAAGAATCGTAGTGGCATACACAGTGTGATAAGGCATGTTCTGGAAGAAAATGCCAAACAGGACCTACAGTACTCAGGAGGAAAAGGCACTCCCAGGACACAGTGTCTCATCAGTCATTGCTGCATCTTCAATAAAGGTAAGTGTCATTTATTCTTCATATAGTAGAGTAGTACATGCGCAATATATATTGTGCATGTACTACTCTACTATTGTGCATGTATCCTTCTCTTTGTGTGTAGGAAAATGTATATTTCATGTGGTAAATTTTTTTTTTTTCATACTTTTGGGTGTCTTGCACGGATTAATTTGATTTCCATTATTTCTTATGGGGAAAATTCTTTCGCATAACAATGAGCTCTCAGGAACGGATTAATATCGTTATGCGGGGGTCCACTGTATTTTCATATGGTTTTTCATGGTTGTATTCACAGTTTCTTGGTCTCATTTGATAGAATGGAAGATATATTACAGAATTAGAGATGATTTTTGATTGGTTTTAGTACTGAAAAAAATTGAAATTGAGCTCAAAGTAGCAGAAATGTTCGATTTTTGCCGATGTTCAAGAGTAAACAGATCACATCGTGCCTCCAGTACATGTCAACTGGTGGGTCTAATATCCATTACAGATGAGCTGATATTATTTATACAACTATTACAATATTGCATAGCAGTAAATCTATTTTTGGTGTGAATAAAAAATCAAAATGGAATTCATGCGTACAGCCCGGAAATGTAACTAATGGACAGAGAAAATGTTATTTTATTGCCAGGAATACCCTCATTGTTTATTCTGGACCCTATTTTGAAACTGGAATATTTTAAAATTTGTGTGAAATTGGACAAATTACCAATTTGAAATAGTTGATTGAGCAGTTTCTTGTGCTCAGTTGATAAAATGGAAAGCATACTAGCAAAATAGCTAAGAATTTTTCAACTAAAGCACTGTAATTGGCTTAAAATAGAAATCAAAGTGAGCAAAATCGCCGATACATAAATACAGTGGACCCCCGCTTAACGATCACCTCCAAATGCGACCAATTATGTAAGTGTATTTATGTAAGTGCGTTTGTACGTGTATGTTTGGGGGTGTGAAATGGACTAATCTACTTCACAATATTCCTTATGGGAAAAAATTCGGTCAGTACTGGCACCTGAACATACTACTGGAATGAAAAAAGTTCGTTAACCGGGGGTCCACTGTACTGCTGACACAGTAAAATTTATGATAGCGTAATTTCATCAGTATTCCATCAAATTTCACATGTTTTGTTTTATTACCTTCAGAAAAAGATTATCTACCATTTTATAAAAATAAATAACAAAAATTGTAAAAACCTCTCATAGGCTAACTTTTTCTCTTTTATCACACCCTTTACTTCATCATTCCACCAATCACTCCTCTTTCCTCCTGCACCCACCCTCCTATAACCACAAACTTCTGCCCCACATTCTAATACTGCATTTGTAAAACTATTCCAACCCTCTTCAACACCCCCCCCCACTACTCATATTTCCACTAGCCCATCTTTCTGCCAATAGTTGCTTATATCTCACCCGAACTTCCTCCTCCCTTAGTTTATACACTTTCACCTCCCTCTTACTTGTTGTTCCCATTTTCTTCTTGTCCCTTCTACCTCTTTAACTGTAGCTACAACTAAATAATGATCCAATATATCAGTTACCCCTCTATAAAAGTGTACATCCTGGAGCCTACCCATCAACCTTTTATTCACCAACACATAATCTAGCAAACTACTTTCATTACGTGCTATATTTATATTTATTTATCCTCTTCTTCATAAAATATGTATTACTTATTACCAAAACTTTTTCTTCACATAGCTCAATTAAAGGCTCCCCATTTTCATTTACCCCTGGCACCCCAAATTTACCTACTACTCCCTCCACAACATTTTTACCCACTTTAGCATTGAAATCCCTAACCACTAGTACTATCACACTTGGCTCAAAACTCCTCATGCATTCACTCAGCATTTCCCAAAATCTCTCTCTCTCCTCAACACTTCTCTCTTCTCCAGGTGCATATACGCTTACTATAACCCACTTTTCGCATCCATCCTTTATTTTACTCCACATAATCCTTGAATTAATACATTTATAGTCCCTCTTTTCCTGCCATAGCTTATGCTTCAACACTATTGCTACTCCTTCTTTAGCTCTAACTCTATTTGAAACCCCTGACCTAATCCCATTTATTCCTCTCCACTGAAACTCTCCCACCCCCTTCAGCTTTGTTTCACTTAAAGCCAGGACATCCAGCTTCTTCTCATTCATAACATCCACAATCGTCTCTTTCTTATCATTTGCACAACATCCACGCACATTCAGACATCGCACTTTGACAATTTTCTTCTTATTCTTTTTAGTAATTATTACAGGAAAAGGGGTTACAAGCTCATTGTTCCTGGCATTTTAGTTGACTTTTACCACATGCATGGCTTACGTAGGAAAGATTCTTATTCCACTTCCCCATGGATATAAAAGGAAAAATAACAAGAACAAGAACTAAGATAAAATCAAAGAAAACTTAGATGAGCATATATAAATAAATGTGTACATGTATGTGTAGTGTGACCTAAATGTAAGTAGAAGTAGCAAGACGTACCTGTAATCTTGCATATTTATGAGACACAAAAAACACCAGCAATCCTACCATCATGTAAAACAATTACAGGCTCTTGTTTTACACTCACTTGGCAGGACGGTAGTACCTCCCTGGGTGGTTGTTGTCTACCAACCTACAATATCAAAGCTTATTGCCTTGGTAGCATTGAAAATTGAGTTGGGCAAATATTATGTTAGTGGGATGGATTGTGAAGGACCTGCCTAGTATGGGCCAACAGGCCTGCTGCAGTGTATTATTATTATTATTAGTACGTATGTATTATAATAATAATAATCATTATTATTGTTAATTTAGGGAAGTGGAGCACAGATCCAGTTCCCTTGATCAAGAGCCCCACACCAAAGAACCTCCCTTGAGGGGGAAGTTTGCAACCTGAAATTTTGTTCATATCCAGAAGCAAAAAATCGATCAAGTGACTGTTTGTATCCTTAAAAAATTCACATGGTGGGGCATTCGTAAGCTGAGGTTCCACTGTATATGGCCCAATACACATCCAACAACATTGGAGATTTACTTTCGTGTCTTTTTCTATCACTTACTTGCTTAACTTAGTTGTTACACCGTTAATTATACGCTTTATCGCTGGTTGGCACTATAGCCTTTATCAATACCTGCTGGTTTAGTATCGTACATATCGTAGAATCACTGAATCACTGCAGAAGGCACATTCACCCCTCGCTCTTCCTCCTCCATTTTTTCTTGAATTCTGTTGTGCTTCTTTCCTTCTTTACCACAGGACTGGCACTAGAAGCTTTCTTTGGGCCCATGGTGGCTTATTCAGCAGTTAAAAGCACTAAAAACAATGGAATAATACAAAATATATCACATGTATGTGAAGGAAGTGTCCTCCCTGGCTTGTAAACAATGGCACACTGGCTTTACATGGACTCAGGCCACGCGGACACATTCGGAATGAATGCCCTTAACCGAGTTCTTGGGCGTTAGCCGAGTCAATACAGTGGACCCCCGCATAACGATTTTAATCCGTGCAAGAGGGGTAATTGTTATGCGAAATAATCGGTATGCGAATGAATTTTCCCCATAAGAAATAATGGAAATCAAATTAATCCGTGCAAGACACCCAAAAGTATGAAAAAAAAAATTTTACCACATGAAATATACATTTTCCCACACACAAAGAGAAGGATACATGCACAATAGTAGAGTAGTACATGCACAGTATATATTGTGCATGTACTAGTCTACTAAATGAAGAATAAATGACACTTACCTTTATTGAAGATGCAGCAATGACTGATGAGACACTGTGTCCTGGGAGTGCCTTTTCCTCCTGAGTAATGTAGGTCCTGTTTGGCATTTTCTTCCAGAACAGGCCTTATCACACTGTGTATGCCACTACGATTCTTAAATCTCTCAAACCAACCTTTGCTGGCTTTAAATTCACCAATATGAGCACTAGTTCCAGGCATTTTTCCCTGTTCACCTGGGTGTTAGTCGACTTGTGTGGGTTGCATCCTGGGAGACAAGATTAAGGACCCCAATGGAAATAAGTTAGACAGTCTTCGATGACACTGACTTTTTTGGGTTATCCTGGGTGGCAAATCCTCTGGGGTTAATTGTTTCTTGGTATTCTCAATAAGCCACACCAACAACGGTGCTACAGCAGCAGCAGCAGCAGCTGACGGTGGTACAGCAGCAACAGACGATGCTACAGCAGCAGCAGATGATGCTACAGCAGCAGCAGACGATGCTACAGCAGCAGCAGCAGCTGACGGTGGTACAGCAGCAACAGACGATGCTACAGCAGCAACAGACGATGTTACAGCAGCAGCAGCAGCTGACGGTGGTACAGCAGCAACAGACGATGCTACAGCAGCAGCAGACGATGCTACAGCAGCAGCAGCAGCAGCTGACGGTGGTACAGCAGCAACAGACGATGCTACAGCAGCAACAGACGATGTTACAGCAGCAGCAGACGATGTTACAGCAGCAGCAGACAATGCTACAGCAGCAACAGACGATGTTACAGCAGCAGCAGATGATGCTACAGCAGCAACAGACGATGTTACAGCAGCAGCAGACGATGCTACAGCAGCAGCAGCAGCTGACGGTGGTACAGCAGCAACAGACGATGCTACAGCAGCAACAGACGATGTTACAGCAGCAGCAGACGATGCTACAGCAGCAGCAGCAGCTGACAGTGCAGCAGCAGCAGCAGCTGTACCACCAATAGTAGCGATGGTTGATTGGGGTTTATTATACAACCTGGCCAGCTCGGAGACACGCCCTCCACTTTCATACTTATCAATGATCTTTTTCTTCATCTCTATTGTAATTCTCACCCTTATTGCTGTAGGGTTGGCACTAGAAGCTTTCTTGGGGCCCATGGTCACTTATTTTCCAGAAAAAGCACCGAAAACACTGTAATAATACGAAATATTCCGATTGTATGCTTGGATGTTACCGCGGAGGCTGGGTGGTAAACAATGCCACTGGCGGAACATGTGAGCGTGGCTCAGGCCGCACATTGGACGCGTCTCGGACGAAAATCGGTGAGCGGGTTTTTAAGCGGTATGTGAGGCAAAATTTTTGCGATTAAAACAAGCGGCATGCGGATTAATCGCTATGTGATGCCATCGTTATGCGGGGGTCCACTGTATTTTGATGCAAAAACATGCAGTTATCTGATTTTGGCAATAGCTGATGCCGCTGTTACCTGAGGGTCCACTGTAGAGGAAATCAGCTCTAATATACATAACAGCCTCTCCTCACTTAGAGATGTACTCGTTACCGATGCCTTGGACTTACAACGGGGTCTCTGACCAGTATGCATGCCTAAATAATATATATTAAAGCTGATTTCCTCTACAGTGGAACCCTGGTTTTTGGCCTGTGCAGAAATCAGCCAGTTTGGAAATCGAGCACTTTTTTTCAGCAAAATTTCTCCCCAGATTTCATGCATCCGCTTAGAAATCGTTGGTACCAGACACGTTCACCTGGGCAGCTCATGTGTTCATGACTCACTCTTGGGCACATTAAATGTCTTATTTTAGGTTAATATAGACATTTTCTTTAATCCATCTATGATATTTTCTTCAAAATTATACAAGAAACACATTACATAGCATATAAACATGCCTTTCTTACTTGTTCACTGAGAGTGTCCCTCTAATCTTAATGCCATAGTTATAATACTAATATGTAATAATAATCACTCTTGGGCACATTAACCCTTTGACTGTTGCAACCCCCAATCCTGAGATGTCTCCTGGTGTCGCAAAATTTAAAAAAAAAAATTATTTTCTCTTGTGAAATGATAGAGAATCTTTTCTCGATTGTAATGACACCAAAAAAATGAAATTTGATGGAAAACTGACGGAATTATGCTCTCGCAAAGTTAGTGACCTCGGTGCTGTTTACAAATCGGCGATTTCGCCCACTTTGAGCCCTATTTTCGGCTAATTCCATTGTTCCAGTCACCCAGACTCATAGCTATTTCTTTAGAACTCCATTTTTTCTATCGATTGAGTACAAGAAACTGCCCATTTACCGATTTCAACTAGTACCTAATAATGTGGTCAGAAATTTGCAATTTGGCCAATTTCACAAAAACTAAAAAATATGACAATTTCAAAATAAGGTCCAGAATGAACAATGCAGACATTCCTGGCTCTAAAATAACATTTTCTTTGCTCATCAGTCATGTCTCCAGGTCCCTCTGATATTACTCTTGCTTTCTATTTTGAATTTTTATTCAAACAAAAAATAGAAGACTTACTATTATGCATACTACTGCAATACTGTAATAATTGTATAAATAACATCAACCCATTCATGACTGCATATTAGAATGGCTAGTTGGACATTTATTGGACAATGGCACCATTTGGTTACTTTTGAACATTGGCAAAAATCAAACATTTCCCCTACTTTGAGCTCCATTTCTAGGTTCTTTTTATAGGAAAATCAATCAAAATCACCTCTATTTCTATAATATGTTTTCCATTCTATCAAATGAGACCAAGAAAAACGAGAATACAACCATAAATACTATACGAAAATAGACCACAAAGTCGGCATTTTAATTAAAAAAAAACGGTCGGAGTTTTTTTCTCATTATGCACTGCGTGCTCAGGATTTTTTTTATATGGTGCACACTGACCACACAGACCCCTTCTCTCACATGTGGGCCTACCAGCTTTCTCCTGCTTGATTTGAAGCCGCTGGAATTTATGAGTATATACAGTATACGTCAAACATGGTACCTCGTAAGACGTATATATACGGCCGCGACAGTCAAAGGGTTAAATGTCTTATTTTAGGTTAATATAGACATTTTCATTAATCCATCTATGATATTTTCTTCAAAATTATATAAAAAACACTGTACATAGCATATAAACATACAATGTTTATATGCTATCTAGTGGTGAGTCGGTGGAGGGTAAACATTATGTTTTCTCTGGTTGAACATTAGAGAAAACTGTGAATCTGGTGTCTGGCTCAGTCACTCCCCTTAATACGCATTTGTTTACAGTTCTTGCCATGAATTATTCATTATATCTCCCTTTGTTTATGATGGCATCTAAAGGTAGTTGTTAAAAACAATTAAACTCAGTGAACATGGTATGTCGATGGTAATAATATGGTTATGTTCTGCAGTGTAGGTAGCTAGTAGGTGTAGCCCAGAGGGACTACATACATGTACATACATCTACCGGCTACCTACACTGACTTCCTACAAATATATACTACAGTGGAACCTCAAATTTCGAACATATCGCTTATAGAACTCTTTGAAAATCAACCACTTTTTTCGAACCAACTTTGTCCCTATTATCGAACTCGCCCCTATTTTCGAACCGCTGGGTACCGGACCTATCCACCAGCCCACTCCGTCTGCGTCCCCGCGCAGGCGCCATGAGCCAGTCTGGCTTGGTTGATGCTTGAGTGTACACTAACCTGTGGTCTCATTCAAACAATTTATGATTAATTCATTGTGTTTAGTGCTTGTGGGACTGTGAAATAAGCTACCATGGTTCCAAAGAAACTTGCTAGTGGTACCCCTGTGGTAAAGAAAGTGAGAAACACCATAGATATGAAGAAGGAAATAATACAGAATTATGAGAGTGGTGTGAGACTTGTTGAGCTTGCCAGGATGTATGGGAAAAACAAATCAACCATTGCTTCTATCCTGGCAAAGAAAGAACAAATCAAGGAAGTTGATGTTGCAAAAGGAGTTAATATGCTAACCAAAAAAAAGACCACAGACAATCGATCAGGTGGAGAAGTTGTTGCTGGTGTGGATCAAGTTATTTTGTGAGACGGGTCCAGTGACTCTCAAGCTGGTCCCAGTGACATTAAAAGACAGAGAAGGGAAGTAATCCCAGAGAGGGCTTTGATACCTAAAGTCCTTTTGGAAGGGGATTTCCCTTCCAAACACTAACCTCAGCTCCTCCTCTCCTCCTCCCTATCTTCCAGATGCCATCACCAATCTTCAATATAGGTAAGGAAAAACGTTATTTTATATGTTATTTAAATTTATTAATAATTGTACACTATATTTGTTGTGTGTATGTAAAACTATAATGTAATACTATCTATAATATGTATTTTTTGTGAATATTTTTGGGTTTCTGGAACGGATTAATTGTATTTCCATTACGTATTTCTTATGGGAAATATTGCTTCGCCTTTCAAACTTTTCGAATTTAGAACTAGCTCCTGGAATGGGTTAAGTTTGAGGTTCCTCTGTACTCAACTCTTACCCTACATTAAGACTACGAATATTTTAAGGTAAATAATGAATGTACTAACCACTGAAGAGCTGCAACACTATAGTTATTCCCTATAAAATTTATTTTATGTTAATATTTTGGGTGTCTGAAACGGATTAATTGGATTTACATTATTTCTTATGGGAAATATTACTTCGGTTTTCAGCCATTTCGGATTTAGGCCAACCTTCTGGAACGGATTAATTGCGAAAACTGGGAGTCTACTGTATTTTGTTTATTACAATATGCAGTACACTACTGTATAAACATTTAAAAATATACCAGAAATGTTATAAATGATGCAAAGGTGACATTAAAACAATATCAAAGATAGGCGACACAAACCCACCACTATTATAGTATGCTCCTCACTTAGCGACGAATTCGTTTACCATCATTATCTTAGGAACGGAACTCCGTCGTTAAGTGAGAAGAGGCTGTATTTAGATATGCATACTGGTCAGAGAGCCCGTCGTAAGTCTGAGTCGTCAGTAAATGAGTATGTCGCTAAGTGAGGAGAGGCTGTATTGTTATTTGTAATGTTCAGCAATTTTTTTTTTTTTAATTTATGTATTTTATCCATGGTATAGAAGACAAGGAGTGTCAACTTCTCAGTTTCCTATACATGAAAATGTCTAGCTTAATAACTCAAGAAAAATTATTCCTTTGCTGAATTTTAGGTGTGACGGTGAGAAGGACTGTGCTGATGGAACTGATGAGCCTCCAGGCAATATTTGTCCTAAGCGAAATTGTAGACCAGGACAGTTTCAATGTAATGATGGCCATGGTTGTGCTGCGGCAACACAGCTTTGTGATGGACAAAATGACTGTAATGATGGGTATGTATTACATTTTACACATGCCAAATATTTATACCAGTTTACTAGTAGATATTATCTTCCACTGGCCTCCATCATAACAAGCATTAGTAGGACAGATAATTCAGATATGTAGTTGTATTTTATTATTATTATTTTTTAAGTTTTTTTTAGGTTTTTCTCCTTTTTCTAAATAGCTCTTGTTCTTCTTTATTTCTTCTATTGTCCATGGGGAAGTGGAAAAGAATCTTTCCTCCGTAAGCCATGCGTGTCGTATGAGGCGACTAAAATGCCGGGAGCAATGGGCTAGTAACCCCTTCTCCTGTAGACATTTACTAAAAAAGAGAAGAAGAAAAACTTTATAAAACTGGGATGCTTAAATGTGCGTGGATGTAGTGCAGATGACAAGAAACAGATGATTGCTGATGTTATGAATGAAAAGAAGTTGGATGTCTTGGCCCTAAGCGAAACAAAGCTGAAGGGGGTAGGAGAGTTTCAGTGGGGGGAAATAAATGGGATTAAATCTGGAGTATCTGAGAGAGTTAGAGCAAAGGAAGGGGTAGCAGTAATGTTAAATGATCAGTTATGGAAGGAGAAAAGAGAATATGAATGTGTAAATTCAAGAATTATGTGGATTAAAGTAAAGGTTGGATGCGAGAAGTGGGTCATAATAAGCGTGTATGCACCTGGAGAAGAGAGGAATGCAGAGGAGAGAGAGAGATTTTGGGAGATGTTAAGTGAATGTATAGGAGCCTTTGAACCAAGTGAGAGAGTAATTGTGGTAGGGGACCTGAATGCTAAAGTAGGAGAAACTTTTAGAGAGGGTGTGGTAGGTAAGTTTGGGGTGCCAGGTGTAAATGATAATGGGAGCCCTTTGATTGAACTTTGTATAGAAAGGGGTTTAGTTATAGGTAATACATATTTTAAGAAAAAGAGGATAAATAAGTATACAAGATATGATGTAGGGCAAAATGACAGTAGTTTGTTGGATTATGTATTGGTAGATAAAAGGCTGTTGAGTAGACTTCAGGATGTACATGTTTATAGAGGGGCCACAGATATATCAGATCACTTTCTAGTTGTAGCTACACTGAGAGTAAAAGGTAGATGGGATACAAGGAGAATAGAAGCATCAGGGAAGAGAGAGGTGAAGGTTTATAAACTAAAAGAGGAGGCAGTTCGGATAAGATATAAACAGCTATTGGAGGATAGATGGGCTAATGAGAGCATAGGCAATGGGGTCGAAGAGGTATGGGGTAGGTTTAAAAATGTAGTGTTAGAGTGTTCAGCAGAAGTTTGTGGTTACAGGAAAGTGGGTGCAGGAGGGAAGAGGAGCGATTGGTGGAATGATGATGTAAAGAGAGTAGTAAGGGAGAAAAAGTTAGCATATGAGAAGTTTTTACAAAGTAGAAGTGATGCAAGGAGGGAAGAGTATATGGAGAAAAAGAGAGAGGTTAAGAGAGTGGTGAAGCAATGTAAAAAGAGAGCAAATGAGAGAGTGGGTGAGATGTTATCAACAAATTTTGTTGAAAATAAGAAAAAGTTTTGGAGTGAGATTAACAAGTTAAGAAAGCCTAGAGAACAAATGGATTTGTCAGTTAAAAATAGGAGAGGAGAGTTATTAAATGGAGAGTTAGAGGTATTGGGAAGATGGAGGGAATATTTTGAGGAATTGTTAAATGTTGATGAAGATAGGGAAGCTGTGATTTCGTGTATAGGGCAAGGAGGAATAACATCTTGTAGGAGTGAGGAAGAGCCAGTTGTGAGTGTGGGGGAAGTTCGTGAGGCAGTAGGTAAAATGAAAGGGGGTAAGGCAGCCGGGATTGATGGGATAAAGATAGAAATGTTAAAAGCAGGTGGGGATATAGTTTTGGAGTGGTTGGTGCAATTATTTAATAAATGTATGGAAGAGGGTAAGGTACCTAGGGATTGGCAGAGAGCATGCATAGTTCCTTTGTATAAAGGCAAAGGGGATAAAAGAGAGTGCAAAAATTATAGGGGGATAAGTCTGTTGAGTATACCTGGTAAAGTGTATGGTAGAGTTATAATTGAAAGAATTAAGAGTAAGACAGAGAATAGGATAGCAGATGAACAAGGAGGCTTTAGGAAAGGTAGGGGGTGTGTAGACCAAGTGTTTACAGTGAAACATATAAGTGAACAGTATTTAGATAAGGCTAAAGAGGTCTTTGTGGCATTTATGGATTTGGAAAAGGCGTATGACAGGGTGGATAGGGGGGCAATGTGGCATATGTTGCAAGTGTATGGTGTAGGAGGTAGGTTACTGAAAGCAGTGAAGAGTTTTTACGAGGATAGTGAGGCTCAAGTTAGAGTATGTAGGAAAGAGGGAAATTTTTTCCCAGTAAAAGTAGGCCTTAGACAAGGATGTGTGATGTCACCGTGGTTGTTTAATATATTTATAGATGGGGTTGTAAGAGAAGTAAATGCGAGGGTCTTGGCAAGAGGCGTGGAGTTAAAAGATAAAGAATCACACACAAAGTGGGAGTTGTCACAGCTGCTCTTTGCTGATGACACTGTGCTCTTGGGAGATTCTGAAGAGAAGTTGCAGAGATTGGTGGATGAATTTGGTAGGGTGTGCAAAAGAAGAAAATTAAAGGTGAATACAGGAAAGAGTAAGGTTATGAGGATAACAAAAAGATTAGGTGATGAAAGATTGGATATCAGATTGGAGGGAGAGAGTATGGAGGAGGTGAACGTATTCAGATATTTGGGAGTGGACGTGTCAGCGGATGGGTCTATGAAAGATGAGGTGAATCATAGAATTGATGAGGGAAAAAGAGTGAGTGGTGCACTTAGGAGTCTGTGGAGACAAAGAACTTTGTCCTTGGAGGCAAAGAGGGGAATGTATGAGAGCATAGTTTTACCAATGCTCTTATATGGGTGTGAAGCGTGGGTGATGAATGTTGCAGCGAGGAGAAGGCTGGAGGCAGTGGAGATGTCATGTCTGAGGGCAATGTGTGGTGTGAATATAATGCAGAGAATTCGTAGTTTGGAAGTTAGGAGGAGGTGCGGGATTACCAAAACTGTTGTCCAGAGGGCTGAGGAAGGGTTGTTGAGGTGGTTCAGACATGTAGAGAAAATGGAGCAAAACAGAATGACTTCAAGAGTGTATCAGTCTGTAGTGGAAGGAAGGCGGGGTAGGGGTCAGCCTAGGAAAGGTTGGAGGGAGGGGGTAAAGGAGGTTTTGTGTGCGAGGGGCTTGGATTTCCAGCAGGCATGCATGAGCGTGTTTGATAGGAGTGAATGGAGACAAATGGTTTTTAATACTTGACGTGCTGTTGGAGTGTGAGCAAAGTAACATTTATGAAGGGATTCAGGGAAACCGGCAGGCCGGACTTGAGTCCTGGAGATGGGAAGTACAGTGCCTGCACTCTGAAGGAGGGGTGTTAATGTTGCAGTTTAAAAACTGTAGTGTAAAGCATCCTTCTGGCAAGACAGTGATGGAGTGAATGATGGTGAAAGTTTTTCTTTTTCGGGCCACCCTGCCTTGGTGGGAATCGGCCAGTGTGATAATAATAAAAATATTTTTTAATACACCAGCTGTTTCCCATCAAGGTAGAGTGACCCAGTAAAGAAGAAACACTTTCACCATCACTTACTGTCACTGTCTTACCAGAGGCATGCTGACATTACAGCTCATATGCCCCTCCAAATTGTAATATCCCTACCCCTACTTCCAAATAGTGATGGAGAGTGAAACTGCTTGATTACATTGTTATGCTGTGGCTTGACCTTTTCAGTGGCCATCACACAGAACTATGACATTGAGGCCATCGTCCCTCATGTAGTTGTACATCATGAGCTCAACTCACTCAAATAAGCTGTGAGTGGTAAATTTTGGCCTAGATATAAGAGAATGGGTTTGTGTGGGGAGTGTGCATTGGATAAAAAAAATCCTGCCCTACTCAGTACGTGACAGGGAAAACAAAACTCTGACCTTGTGTTTGATTTAAAATAACAACTTTAAGTTTTCTTTTGTGGTTTTTATGGCTTTATTGGCTTTTTTTTTATTATTATTTTATATAATGAAAGACATACTACTGAAATAAAGATAGCTTTAGTTGGTTTCTAGGACTGGAGGTAGCTTAAATTTGGGCTCAAAGTAACAGAAATATTCAATTTTTGCCAGTTTTCCTGAGGATGGGTAAAGTGGTTATGAATTCAAAATGGAAGACAAGTGCAATATAGGAGAGGTCTGAAGACATGATTAATGAACAGACAAAATGTTGTTTTAGTGCTAGGAATGCCTACATTGTTTATTTTGGATTCTATTTTTAAATTGGTATTTTTTTAATTTTATGTAAAACTGGCCAAATCACTGACTTCTGTGCACTTTATAGCATAGTTGTAATAGTTGAATTAGTATTTTCTTGTGCTCTCTCAAAAACATCTTATCTCCCTGATCCGCCCCGACAACTAACTACATGATAACCACCTGGTGGTTCACAATTACACTCACTCACCCACTGACTATAAACCCAGAAATACTAATCTTAATCTTAAAATAATAAATCCTAACTAGTCATAAGTTTGCCTATGATACTCCAATATAGATGCCTTGTATTGTGCCAAAACAAAAGCATTCACATTGCTAAACTCACAAATTATGATGTAGTCACTTAGCCTTAATACCATAATCTGTAAGGATTTAATGTTAAGAATTAATCTAAGTCTGCTCGAAATGCCTAGCCATGCTAGATGTCCTAGTGGCCCCCTCTGTAATTAGTATTTTATAACATGTAAACCACACAATACCCAAAACCTGTAAACCCCACATTGTAACCCTTATAGAGAATACACTTGAATTGAATTGAATTGAAATAGCTAAGAATTTGGTCAAACAGAGCAATGAAATTTGCTTAAAATAGAACTTAAGGTGGGTGAAATTGCCAATGTATAAATTGTGCTGAGACTGCTAACTTTGTGCGTGTAATTAACCCCTAAACGGTCGAGACGTATATATACGTTCTTACCGCTAGCGCCCCAAACCTATATATACATTTTATTTTTCATTCATTCAAAATTGGCGCGATAGGCCTGAGTCGCCTAGACATGAGAGAATGGGTCTGTGTGCTCAGTGTGCACCATATGAAAAAAATCAGGGACGCCTGAGTACCGCATGGTAGGACCAGTTACATTCAGCGCCATCTTGGGTCAACATCATGGCACATCCTCGTGATTCACTCACTCCTCGTCATATTAACACTACTATTCAAGGAAAGTGATATAGAACGTGAGTTTAGTGGATTTTACACCAATGGGGCCACTAATAATCAAGGAATTAGTGAAAATATTGACGATAACCCAGATGACCCTCAGCCCATCACTTCTGGGGTGGCCAAACCAGACCCTGGGCCAAGCACCTCTGGGGTAGCCAGTGTGGCCACACCAGACCCTAGGCCAAGCAGTTGTGGGGTGGCCAGTGTGGCCACACAAGACCCTGGGCACCAATCACCTCTGGAGTGGGGAGTGCTACCCATAGTGAGTGTGATGTAAGTGATGATGAGATTGATTTTATGTCATTCGAGGATTCATCTAGTGATAGTGAAGTTTATTATTCACCAGTGAAGCGTACTTTTAGGCATCATCATCTACGTTCAGGCAGTGTGCCATATGCAGTCCCCAAGGGTCATGGCAGGTTACGATCCAAAACCCCTGGCCACTGATAGTGATAGTGATCATGAAGGTGAATATGCGGTAATGGCAGGAAGTAGTGGCGAGTTGCATGGTGCCTGGACCACATGGCGAGGTGGGTGGACAGACAGAGGACTGCCCGGCACCCCCTCAACCATGTGCTGCCTCCACTCCTGTCCCTCCTCCTGCTCCCCTTGCCCCATGCCACAGGTCCACCCTGCACCATGTGACCGTAAGTGGAACTGGATACAAAGTATATTCGTGCCACAGCCTTGTGATCTTGATGCGAATGGAAGTGGCATCCTGCCAGAATGTCTCCTAATGAATGAGTTTGCAGAGTTAGACATTTTCTAGTTATAGATTAACAAGCCCATAATGAACTTGATAGTGACCCAGACAAACAATTATTACCGATATGTCATGGACAACACAGCAGAGGTTGGAGAATGGTCACGGCTGCACAGGTGGAAAGATACAAGAGTGGCTGAAATGTATTTATTCCTTGCCACTATCATGCTTATGCCACATACCTATAAGAACAATATACGTAACTACTGGTCCACAGACCACTTCATCAGTACTCCAGTCTTCTGTGACCTCCTTCCCTGCAACAGATTCACTCTGTTGCTACGAATGTTGCACTTCTCAGACAGGAATATGCCAAACAGAAATGACCTTTTATACAAAATCCGGGAAGTGTTTATGCATTTGAAGCAGAAATTCAGTGCATACTTTTATCCCTTCATGAACATTGTTGTTGATGAGTCCTTGATTTTGTTCAAGGGACGACTGTCATTCAAGCAATATATACCGAGCAAACCTAATCACTGTGGTATAAAACTTTTTGTTATGTGTGACAGTGAGAGTGGTCTTGTGTTGGATGTCATTGTATACACTGGGAGAAACACACTCGATGATGACAGAAGGATGTTGGGCATTTCTGGTGATGTTGTTCGCAGGGTGATGGAACCATACCCTGGCAAGGGCCATACATTGTACACAGACAACTGGTATACAAGCCCTATGCTCACTGATTTCCTACGTGTGAACAATACTGATATATGTGGAATAGTGAGAAGGAATAGAAAACATATGCCAAGGTTCAGTGGAGGCAGTGTTGAAGGTGCAATGCAAGTATTTCATGCTAATGACATCATGGCACTGACATGGCATGACAAACTGAATGTGATATTGCTGTGAAGCATCCACAGAAACGAGGTGGTACAAATAGACAAAGTGAACAGGGACACCAATGAACACATTGTAAAGCCAGTTGCTGTTGTGGACTATAGGAACAATATGCGACTAGTTGACAAGTGTGACATGATAGGGTTCAGTGACTGTGTACGTAGGAGTCGCAAGTGGTATATAAAACTGTTTTTTTTACCTTGTAGACATTACAGTGCTCAATGCATTCAATATGTATGAAATAAAGACTGGAAAACGACAACGTTTTGGAGAATTCTCCCTGAATGTCGTAAAACAGATAGCAAGAAAGTATGGTACCACACCTGTACCTGCCCCTCAACAGCGACTTGTCCCACAACCACAGGCAGTGGGGGAAGTGCCAGACAGAATCATCCCTAACTGTCACTACCTGGTACCAATACCACCTACTCCAAAGAAGAAGAATTCCCAGAAAAAGTGTGTTGTGTGTGCTTCCACCACAAAATGACCCCAACAGTGGAAGGAAACACAATTCATGTGTCACTCTGCATGAATCCATGCTTCATGGAGTATCATACAATCGTGGAATTCTAGAAACATAAGTGGGACATGTAAATACAGGTACCATCCGACTTACAACCGAGTTCGGTTCCGACAAACCGGTCGTAAGTCAAAATGGATGTAAGTCGAACCTTACTTCTGAAAATCAACATCACATTTCTGTAATGACTTTATTTTATTGTTTCATTTTGGTATTTGATTTTTACTTTACTTTTTATGCTGTTAGTACTGTATTTTATACTGTAAGGTTTAGGATAAACACTGTGTACAACACAAACAGTTGTTTATTTCCCAGAAATTTGGCATAGAAAACACGGTTGTAAGCCGAATGGGCGTATGTCAAGCAGGTCGTAAGACAGATGGTAGGTGTACTTCTATATAGTTGTAGATAATAGAATGTGGTTCAGCCAGGTGTGCAAAATAACCAGTCTGTGTGTACATGTGTGTTTATGACAGTATGATGATAATTTCATATATAATATTGGTGTATAAACAACAATTGGAATTGAAATCAAAAGATTTACTATAAAACATAATTTTTTTTTTTTTCAACAAGTCGGCCGTCTCCCACCGAGGCAGGGTGACCCAAAAAAGAAAGAAAATCCCCAAAAAGAAAATACTTTCATCATCATTTAACACTTTCACCACACTTGCACATTATCACAGTTTTTGCAGAGGTGCTCAGAATACAACAGTTTAGAAGCATACACATATAAAGATACACAACATATCCCTCCAAACTGCCAATATCCCGAACCCCTCCTTTAAAGTGCAGGCATTGTACTTCCCATTTCCAGGACTCAAGTCCGACTATATGAAAATAACCGGTTTCCCTGAATCCCTTCACTAAATATTACCCTGCCACACTCCAACAAATCGTCAGGTCCCAAGTATCATTCGCCTCCATTCACTCCTATCTAACATGCTCACGCATGCTTGCTGGAAGTCCAAGCCCCTTGCCCACAAAACCTCCTTTACCCCCTCTCTCCAACCCTTTCGAGGACGACCCCTACCCCGCCTTCCTTCCCCTATAGATTTATATGCTTTCCATGTCATTCTACTTTGATCCATTCTTTCTAAATGACCAAACCACCTCAACAACCCCTCTTCTGCCCTCTGACTAATACTTTTATTAACTCCACACCTTTTCCTAATTTCCACACTCCGAATTTTCTGCATAATATTTACACCACACATTGCCCTTAAACAGGACATCTCCACTGCCTCCAACCATCTCCTCGCTGCTGCAGTTACCACCCAAGCTTCACACCCATATAAGAGTGTTGGTACTACTATACTTTCATACATTCCCTTCTTTGCCTCCATAGATAACGTTTTTTGACTCCACATATACCTCAACGCACCACTCACCTTTTTTCCCTCATCAATTCTATGATTAACCTCATCCTTCATAAATCCATCCACCAACAGGTCAACTCCCAAGTATCTGAAAACATTCACTTCTTCCATACTCCTCCCCAATTTGATATCCAATTTTTCTTTATCTAAATCATTTGACACCCTCATCACCTTACTCTTTTCTATGTTCACTTTCAACTTTCTACCTTTACACACATTCCCAAACTCATCCACTAACCTTTGCAATTTTTCTTTAGAATCTCCCATAAGCACAGTATCATCAGTATCACAGTATCATAGTAGTAGGTTTGTAGACAGCAACCACCCAGGGAGGTACTACCGTCCTGCCAAGTGAGTGTAAAACGAAAGCCTGTGATTGTTTTACAATATGGTAGGATTGCTGATGTCTTTTGTCTGTCTTATAAATATGCAAGATTACAGGTATGTCTTGCTACTTCTACTTACACTTAGGTCACACTACACATACATGTACACATTTATTTATACACACACAACTGAGTTTTCTTTGATTTTATCTTAATAGTTCTTGGTCTTATTACTTTTCCTTTTATATCCATGGGGAAGTGGAATAAGAATCTTTCCTCCGTAAGCCATGCGTGTTGTAAAAGTCAACTAAAATGCCGGGAACAATGGGCTAGTAACCCCTTTTCCTGTAAAGATTACTAAAAAGAATAAGAAGAAAATTGTCAAAGTGGGAAGTCTGAATGTGCGTGGATGTTGTGGAGATGATAAGAAAGAGATGATTGTGGATGTTATGAATGAGAAGAAGCTGGATGTCCTGGCTTTAAGTGAAACAAAGCTGAAGGGGGTGGGAGAGTTTCAGTGGAGAGGAATAAATGGGATTAGGTCAGGGGTTTCAAATAGAGTTAGAGCTAAAGAAGGAGTAGCAATAATGTTGAAGGATAAGCTATGGCAGGAAAAGAGGGACTATAAATGTATTAATTCAAGGATTATGTGGAGTAAAATAAATATTGGATGTGAAAAGTGGGTTATAATAAGCGTGTATGCACCTGGAGAAGAGAGAAGTGTAGAGGAGAGAGAGAGATTTTGGGAAATGTTGAGTTAATGCGTGGGGAGTTTTGAATCAAGTGTGAGAGTAATGGTGGTTGGGGATTTCAATGCTAAATTGGGTAAAAATGTTGTGGAGGGAGTAGTAGGTAAATTTTGGGTGCCAGGGGTAAATGTAAATGGGGAGCCTTTAATTGAGCTATGTGTAGAAAGAGATTTGGTAATAAGTAATACATATTTTATGAAAAAGACGATAAATAAATATACAAGGTATAATGTAGAACGTAATGAAAGTAGTTTATTAGATTATGTATTGGTGGATAAAAGGTTGATGGGTAGGCTCCAGGATATACATGTTTATAGAGGGGCAACTGATATATCAGATCATTATTTAGTTGTAGCTACAGTTAGAGTAAGAGGTAGATGGGAAAAGAGGAAGGTGGCAACAACAAGTAAGAGGGAGGTGAAAGTGTATAAACTAAGGGAAGAGGAAGTTCGGGTGAGATATAAGCGACTATTGGCAGAAAGGTGGGCTAGTGCAAAGATGAGTAGTGGGGGGGTTGAAGAGGGTTGGAATAGTTTTAAAAATGCAGTTTTAGAATGTGGGGCAGAAGTTTGTGGTTATAGGAGGGTGGGGGCAGGAGGAAAGAGGAGTGATTGGTGGAATGATGAAATAAAGGGTGTGATAAAAGAGAAAAAGGTAGTTTATGAGAGTTTTTACAAAGCAGAAGTGTTTTAAGAAGAGCAGAGTATATGGAGAGTAAAAGAAAGGTAAAGAGAGTGGTGAGAGAGTGCAAAAGGAGAGCAGATGATAGAGTGGGAGAGGCACTGTCAAGAAATTTTAATGAAAATAAGAAAAAATTTTGGAGTGAGTTAAACAAGTTAAGAAAGCCTAGGGAAAGTATGGATTTGCCAGTTAAAAACAGAGTAGGGGAGTTAGTAGATGGGGAGATGGAGGTATTAGGTAGATGGCGAGAATATTTTGAGGAACTTTTAAATGTTAAGGAAGAAACAGAGGCAGTAATTTCATGCACTGGTCAGGGAGGTATACCATCTTTTAGGAGTGAAGAAGAGCAGAATGTAAGTGTGGGGTAGGTACGTGAGGCATTACGTAGAATGAAAGGGAGTAAAGCAGCTGGAACTGATGGGATCATGACAGAAATGTTAAAAGCAGGGGGGGATATAGTGTTGGAGTGGTTGGTACTTTTGTTTAATAAATGTATGAAAGAGGGGAAGGTACCTAGGGATTGGCGGAGAGCATGTATAGTCCCTTTATATAAAGGGAAAGGGGACAAAAGAGACTGTAAAAATTATAGAGGAATAAGTTTACTGAGTATACCAGGAAAAGTGTACGGTAGGGTTATAATTGAAAGAGTTAGAGGTAAGACAGAATGTAGGATTGCGGATGAGCAAGGAGGTTTCAGAGTGGGTAGGGGATGTGTGATCAAGTGTTTACATTGAAGCATATACAGTGGACCCCCGCATAACGATGGCATCACATAGCGATTTTTCCGCATACCGATTACTTTTATCGCAAAATTTTTGCCGCGCATACCGATTAAAAACCCGCTTACCGATTTTCGTTCGAGACGCGTCCAATGTGCCCTCACATGTGCCGGCCGTCCCATTGTTTACCAGCCAGCCTCCGCGGTAACATCCAAGCATACACTCGGAATATTTCGTATTATTACAGTGTTTTCGGTGCTGTTTCTGGAAAATAAGTGACCATGGGCCCCAAGAAAGCTTCTAGTGCCAACCCTGTGGTAAAAAGGGTGAGAATTAGTATGGAAATTAAGAAAGATTTTGAAGGGTTTGGGGCTAACCCTGAGAAGCCTATGCCAGTTGTGGAATCCATTGTGCCTACTTCAAAGATTAAGGAAATGTGTGCACAGTGGGTTGAACTGCAAACCTTTATAGATGAAAATCACCCTGACACAGCTGTTGCAAGCCGTGCTGGTGACTATTTCAATGACAATGTTATGGCCCATTTTAGGAAAGTCTTGAAGGAACGGGAGGTACAGAGCTCTATGGACAGATTTGTTGTGCGACAGAGGTCCAGTGACTCTCAAGCTGGTCCTAGTGGCATTAAAAGAAGAAGGGAAGTAACCCCAGAAAAGGACTTGCTACCTCAAGTCCTAATGGAAGGGGATTCCCCTTCTAAACAGTAAGAAGATAATGCTCTCCCCTCCTCCCATCCCATCAATCATCACCAGATCTTCAATAAAAGTAAGTGTCATTTAATTGTGCATGCCTTTTTCAGTTTGTGTGTATTAAAATTAACATTTCATGTGGTAAAAAAAAATTTTTTTCATACTTTTGGGCGTCTTGCACGGATTAATTTTATTTCCATTATTTCTTATGGGGAAAATTCATTCGCATAACGATTATTTCGCATAACGATGAGCCCTCTTGCACGGATTAAAATCGTTAACCGGGGGTCCACTGTATGTGAACAGTATTTAGATAAAGGTAGGGAAGTTTTTATTGCATTTATGGATTTAGAAAAGGCATATGATAGAGTGGGTAGAGGAGCAATGTGGCAGATGTTGCAACTACGTATATGGAATAGGTGGTAAGTTATTAAATGCTGTAAAGAGTTTTTATGAGGATAGTGAGGCTCAGGTTAGGGTGTGTAGAAGAGAGGGAGACTACTTCCCGGTAAAAGTAGGTCTTAGACAGGGATGTGTAATGTCACCATGGTTGTTTAATATATTTATAGATGGGGTTGTAAAGGAAGTAAATGCTAGGGTGTTCGGGAGAGGGGTGGGATTAAATTTTGGGGAATCAAATTCAAAATGGGAATTATCATATAAAAACCAAGAAAATTAAAAAAAAAAATAGAAAAAAATGGTAAATATGTAGAATTTCTGCAAGATGCAGGATTCCATGTTGCCGTCAAGTGATCGCCAAGTGCCAACTTGGTAAGTACTGACTCTAAATTTTTTTTTTATCCTATAACACTTAAAAAAATGTGCTCTTTATTTCTATAAATTTTTTTTTTTTTTTTTTTTTTTTTCAAAATATTCGGGCAGCTGGGCGAGAGAACGTATACATACGTTTGGACGGTTTAGGGGTTAAGTAAATTAGTCATCAAATTACTATAAAAAAAAAAAACATTCTCTACCATTTCAGAAGTCTTTTTTTTAATAGAGTGGACACTGAGAGCAGTATTAATGTTGAGGGTCAGGACAATGAAAGAGTTAAGTCAGCAACAGTAGGAATTGTTCAGTTATTTGAGTCTGGGCTGCAGCTGTCTCATGGGTCAATACAAACACAATCGAAGTAATGAATAATATCTACAGCTATATATTGTAACTGCAAGGAAAAGACATTACTAGAGAAAATTCCTGGTAGTGCTTCATCTCTCAGCTGGGAGACACATACAGTTGACTGTACAGTGGACTCCCGGTTAACGATATTTTTTCACTCCAGAAGTATGTTCAGGTGCCAGTACTGACCGAATTTGTTCCCATAAGGAATATTGTGAAGTAGATTAGTCCATTTCAGACCCCCAAACATACACGTACAAACGCACTTACATAAATACACTTACATAATTAGTCGCATTCGGAGGTAATCGTTATGCGGAGGTCCACTGTAATCTTAAATTTCAGACCCTCAGCCAGCATATAACTAAGAAAGTTTCCAAAACAGTAGGTATCCTTTCCAAGATACGATACTATGTACCCCAAAGGGCACTCCTTACTTTATATCACTCTCCAATATACCCTTATCTCACCTATGGTATTTGTGCTTGGGGATCTACCACAGCCAATTACCTTAAACCTTTAACCCTTTGACTGTTTCAGCTGTATATATATGTCTTACGCGCCAGTGTTTCAGAATTATATTTTTTTTATTATTATATTATTATTAGCACACTGGCCGATTCCCACCAAGGCAGGGTGGCCCGAAAAAGAAAAACTTTCATCATTCACTCCATCACTGTCTTGCCAGAAGGGTGCTTTACACTACAGTTTTTAAACTGCAACATTAACACCCCTCCTTCAGAGTGCAGACACTGTACTTCCCCTCTCCAGGACTCAAGTCCGGCCTCCACGGTTTCCCTGAATCCCTTCATAAATGTTACTTTGCTCACACTCCAACAGCACGTCAAGTATTAGAAACCATTTGTCTCCATTCACTCCTATCAAACACACATGCCCGCTGGAAGTCCAAGCCCCTCGCACACAAAACCTCCTTTACCCCCTCCCTCCAACCTTTCCTAGGCCGACCCCTGCTCTGCCTTCCTTCCACTACAGACTGATACACTCTTGAAGTCATTCTGTTTCGCTCCATTCTCTCTACATGTCCGAACCATCTCAACAATCCTTCCTCAGCCCTCTGGACAACAGTTTTGGCAATCCCGCACCTCCTTCTAACTTCCAAACTACGAATTCTCTGCATTATATTCACACCACACATTGCCCTCAGACATGACATCTCCACTGCCTCCAGCCTTCTCCTCGCTGCAACATTCATCACCCATGCTTCACACCCATATAAGAGCGTTGGTAAAACTATACTCTCATACATTCCCTTCTTTGCCTCCAAGGACAAAGTTCTCTGTCTCCACAGACTCCTAAGAGCACCGCTCACCCTTTTCCCCTCATCAAGTCTATGATTCACCTCATCTTTCATAGACCCATCCGCTGACACGTCCATTCCCAAATATCTGAATACATTCACCTCCTCCATGCTCTCTCCCTCCAATCTTTCATCACCTAATCTTTTTGTTATCCTCATAACCTTACTCTTTCCTGTATTCACTTTTAATTTTCTTCTTTTACATACCCTACCAAATTCATCCACCAACCTCTGCAACTTCTCTTCAGAATCTCCCAAGAGCACAGTGCCATCAGCAAAGAGCAACTGTGACAACTCCCACTTTATGTGTGATTCTTTATCTTTTAACTCCATGCCTCTTGCCAAGACCTTTGCATTTACTTCTCTTACAACCCCATCTATAAATATATTAAACAACCACGGTGACATCACACATTCTTGTCTAAAGCCTACTTTTACTGGGAAATAATCTCCCTCTTTCCTACATACTCTAACTTGAGCCTCACTATCCTCGTAAAAACTCTTCACTGCTTTCAGTAACCTACCTCCTATACCATACACCTGCAACATCTGCCACATTGCCCCACTATCCACCCTGTCATACGCCTTTTCCAAATCCATAAATGCCACAAAAACCTCTTTAGCCTTATCTAAATACTGTTATATGTTTCACTGTAAACACCTGGTCCACACACCCCCTACCTTTCCATCTTACTCTTAATTCTTTCAATAATAACTCTACCATACACTTTACCAGGTATACTCAACAGACTTATCCCCCTGTAATTTTTGCACTCTCTTTTGTCCCCTTTGCCTTTATACAAAGGAACTATGCATGCTCTCTGCCAATCCCTAGGTACCTGACCCTCTTCCATACATTTATTAAATAATAGCACCAACCACTCCAAAAACTATATCCCCACCTGCTTTTAACATTTCTATCATTATCCCATCAATCCCAGCTGCCTTACCCCCTTTCATTTTACCCACTGCCTCACAAACTTCTCCCACACTCACACCTGGCTCTTCCTCACTCATAGAAGATGTTATTCCTCCTTGCCCTATACATTTAAATCACAGCTTCCCTATCTTCATCAACATTTAACAATTCCTCAAAATATTCCCTCCATCTTCCCAATACCTCTAACTCTCCATTTAATAACTCTCCTCTCCTATTTTTAACTGACAAATCCATTTGTTCTCTAGGCTTCCTTAACTTCTTAATCTCACTCCAAAACTTTTTCTTATTTTCAACATAATTTGTTGATAACATCTCACCCACTCTCTCATTTGCTCTCTTTTTACATTGCTTCACCACTCTCTTAACCTCTCTCTTTTTCTCCATATACTCTTCCCTCCTTGCATCACTTCTACTTTGTAAAAACTTCTCATATGCTAACCTTTTCTCCCTTACTACTCTCTTTACATCATCATTCCACCAATCGCTCCTCTTCCCTCCTGCACCCACTATCCTGTAACCACAAACTTCTGCTGAACACTCCAACACTACATTTTTAAACCTACCCCATACCTCTTCGACCCCATTGCCTATGCTCTCATTAGTCCATCTATCCTCCAATAGCTGTTTATATCTTACCCTAACTGCCTCCTCTTTTAGTTTATAAATCTTCACCTCTCTCTTCCCTGATGCTTCTATTCTCCTTGTATCCCATCTACCTTTTACTCTCAGTGTAGCTACAACTAAAAAGTGATCTGATATATCTGTGGCCCCTCTATAAACATCTACATCCTGAAGTCTACTCAAAAGCCTTTTGTCTACCAATATATAATCCAACAAACTACTGTCATTTTGCCCTACATCATATCTTGTATAGTTATTTTTCCTCTTTTTCTTAAAATATGTATTACCTATAACTAAACCCCTTTTTATACAAAGTTCAATCAAAGGGCTCCCATTTTCATTTACACCTGGCACCCCAAACTTACCTACCACACCCTCTCTAAAAGTTTCTCCTACTTTAGCATTCAGGTCCCCTACCACAATGACTCTCTCACTTGGTTCAAAGGTTCCTATACATTCACTTAATATCTCCCAAAATCTCTCTTTCTCCTCTACATTCCTCTCTTCTCCAGGTGCATACACGCTTATTATGACCCACTTTTCACATCCAACCTTTACTTTAATCCACATACTCCTTGAATTTACACATTCATATTCTCTTTTCTCCTTCCATAACTGATCCTTCAACATTATTGCTACCCCTTCCTTAGCTCTAACTCTCTCAGATACTCCAGATTTAATCCCATTTATTTTCCCCCACCGAAAGTCCCCTACCCCCTTCAGCTTTGTTTCGCTTAGGGCCAGGACATCCAACTTCTTTTCATTCATAACATCAGCAATCATCTGTGTCTTGTCATCCGCACTACATCCACGCACATTCACGCACATTCAAGCATCCCAGTTTTATAAAGTTTTTCTTCTTCTCTTTTTTAGTAAATGTTTACAGGAGAAGGGGTTACTAGCCCATTGCTCCCGGCATTTTAATCGCCTCATATGACACGCATAGCTTAAGGAGGAAAGATTCTTTTCCACTTCCCCATGGATAATAGAAGAAATAAAGAAGAACAAGAGCTATTTAAGAAAAGGAGAAAAACCTAGATGTATGTATGTATGTATGTATGTATGTATGTATGTATATATATATGTATATATATATATATATATATATATATATATATATATATATATATATATATATGTATATATATATATATATATATATATGTATATATGCAAAACAACCACTCTGAAAGAATAGAGAAATTCCAAGCGCTTTCGTGACTACTCACATTATCGTGAGTAGTCACGAAAGCGCTTGGAGTTTCTCTATTCTTTCAGAGTGGTTGTTTTGCATATTTTGAAATCACCTGTTTACTGTGATCTTATTGCATATGTATATATATGTATATATATGTATATATATATGTATATATATATATGTATATATGTATGTATGTATATATGTATGTATGTATATATATATATATATATACATATATATACATATATATATATATATATATATATATATATATATATACATATATACATATATACATATATACATATATATATATAGAGGTAGTAGGTTGGTAGACAGCAACCACCCAGGGAAGTACTACCGTCCTGCCAGATGACTGTGAAACAAAAACCTGTAACTGTTTTGCATGATGGTAGGATTGCTGGTTTCTTTTTCTGTCTCATAAACACGCTAAGATAACAGGGATATCTTGCTACTCCTACTTACACTTTGGTCACACTTCACAGACACGCACATGCATATATATATATACATACATCTAGGTTTTTCTCCTTTTTCTAAATAGCTCTTGTTCTTTTTTATTTCTTCTATTGTCCATGGGGAAGTGGAAAAGAATCTTTCCTCCGTAAGCCATGCGTGTCGTATGAGGCGACTAAAATGCCGGGAGCAATGGGCTAGTAACCCCTTCTCCTGTATACAATTACTAAAAAAGAGAAGAAGAAAAACTTTATAAAACTGGGTTGCTTAAATGTGCGTGGATGTAGTGCGGATGACAAGAAACAGATGATTGCTGATGTTATGAATGAAACAGAAGTGTTGGTTGCAGGATGATTTTGAAAGGCGGGTGCGGGAGGAAGGGAAGGGAAGGCGGTTGGAGGATGATTGATGTAAACAAGAGGAAGTAAGGTAAGGGAAAAAGTTTAAGCATGATGGAAGTTTTTGCACAAAGTAGAAGTTGATGCAAGGAAGGGAGGTATATGGAGAAAAGAGAGGAAGGTCAAGTGGTGAAGCAATGATAAACAACAGGCAAATGAAGAGAGAGGGTGAGATATTATCAACTGGAATGTTGAAAATGAAAGAAAAAGTTTTGGAGTGAGATTAACTAAGTTGAAGGCACTGAAGGAGAACAAATTGATTTGTCAGGTTAAAAATAGGAGAAGGAGAAGAAATTATTAAATGGAGGAGTTAGATGGCCATTGGGAAGATGGAAGGAATATTTTGAGGAGGAAGTTATTAAATGTTGATGAAAAACTGAAGGCTTAACAGGAAGGCTGAAACAACAGCATAGGAGGGCAGGGAGGAACTCAACATCTCTTGTAGGAAGGGTGAGGAGGAAGGGCCAGTTGGCATGAGTGTGGAGGAAGATTAGATGAAGGCAGTAGGTATGGCTAAAGAAGGGGTGGGAAACAACTTGAGTTGATAGGGATAAAGATAGAAATATTAAAAGCTTGAGGTGAGGATATAGTTTTGGAGTGGTTAGTGCAGGTATTTAATAAATGTATGGAAGGAGGGTAAAGGTACCTAAGGGAAGTTGGCAGAGAGCATGCATGTAGTTCAGCTTTATATAAAGGCCAAAGGGGATAAAAGGAGTGCAAAAATTATAGGGGGATAAGTCTGTTGAGTGTACCTAGTAAAGTGTATAGGTAGAAGTTATAATTGAAGAAAATTAAGAGGTAAAGACGGAGAAGAATAGGATAGCAAGATGAACAAGGAGGCTTTAGGAAAGGTAGAAGGGTGTGTGGACCAGGTGTTTACAGTAGAAACATATAAGTGAACAGTATTTTAGATAAGGCTAAAGAAGGATCTTTATTAAGCATTTATGGATTTGGAAAGGAGGCGATATGACAGGGTGGAATGAGAAGGGACAATGTGGCGGAGATGTTGCAAGTGTATGGTGTAGGGAGGTAGGGTTACTGAAAGCAGTGAAGGAGTTTTTACGAGGATAGTGAGGCTCAAGAAGACCAGAAGCTATGTGAGGAAAGAGGAAATTTTTTCCCAGTAAAAGTAGGCCTTAGACAAGGATGTGTGATGTCACCGTGGTTATTTAATATATTTATAGATGGGGTTGTAAGAAGAAGTAAATCACGAGGGTCTTGGCAGAGGCGTGGGTTAAAAGATAAGAATCACACCAAAGAGGGAGGGGTTGTCACAGCTGCTCTTTGCTGATGACTTACTATGCTCTTGGGAGATTCTGAAGAGAAGTTGCAGAGGAATTGGTGGATGAATTTGGTAGAGTTGTGCAAAAGAAAAGAAAATTAAAGGTGAATACAGGAAAGAGTAAGGTTATGAGGACAAGCAAAAAGACAGGTGATGAAAGATTGAATATCAGGATTGGAGGGAGGAGGGAAGTATGGAGGAGGGTGAGCGTATTCAGATATTTGGGAGTGGGGCGTGTCAGCGGATGGGGTCTATGAAGATGAGGTGAATCATACAGAAATTGACTGGGAAAAGGGGAGTGAGTGGTGCACTTAGGAAGTCTGTGGAGACAAAGAAAACTTTTGTCCTTGGAGGCAAGAGGGAAGATTAGCATGGAGTATAGGTTTATAGCGCTCTTATTATGGGAGTGAGGCGTGGGTGATGAGAATGTTGCAGCGAGGAGAAGGCTGGAGGAACAGTGGAGATGTCATGTCTGAGGGAGGGCAATGTGTGGTGTGAAGATAATGCAGAGAGTTAGTAGGTTTTGGAAGGGTTAGGAGGAGGATGTAGGGATTACAAAACTATTGTCAGAGGGCTGAGGAAGGGTTGTTGAGGTGGTTAGGACATGCCCAAGAAGAATGGATGGGAAGAAACAAGAACGGACTTCAGAAGTGTATCAGTCTGTAGTGGAAGGAAAGGCGGGAGGTGAGGGTCCGGACCTAAGGGAGGTTGGAGGGAGGAGGTAAAGGGGAGTGTCGCGAAGGCTTGGAACTCCAGCAGGCGATGCGTGGCGTGTTTGATAGGAGAGAATGGAATGGAACCAAAAATAATTTTTCAATGCCTTGGCGTGCTGTTGGATATTGGCAAATGAGCAAAGTTAATCAATTTGAAGGATTCAAGAAACCGGACAGGCGGACTTGAGTTCTGGGATTAGGGAAAGTAACACTGCCTGCAACTCTGGAAGAGGAAGTTAATGTTGCAGTTTAAAAAACTGTAGTCATAGCTTTACCCTTCTACGGAACAGATGGATGGTGAATGATTGGTGAAAAGTTTTTCTTTTCGAAGCCACCACCCCCTGCCAGGTCAGAACTTGGCATAATGATAACAAAAAAAAATATATATATATATATATATATATATATATATATATATATATATATATATATATATATATATATATATATATATATATATATATATATATATATATATATATATATATATATATATATGCATGTGCATGTGCATGTCTGTGAAGTGTGACCAAAGTGTAAGTAGGAGTAGCAAGGTATCCCTGTTATCTAGCGTGTTTATGAGACAGAAAAAGACACCAGCAATCCTACCATAATTCTAGTGGCTTCAAATCAAGCAGGAGAAAGCTGGTAGGCCCCCGTGTGAGAGAATGGGTCTGTGTGGTCAGTGTGCACTGTATAAAAAAATCCTGCAGCACGCAGTGCATAATGAGAAAAAAAAAAACCTCCATGTTTTTGGATTAAAATGCTGACTTTGAGGTGTGTTTTCTTATAGTATTTATGGTTGTATTCTCATTTACTTGGTCACATTTGATAGAATGGAAAACATATTACAGAAATAGAGATGATTTTGATTAGTTTCACGATGAAAGCGACCTTGAAATTGAGCTCAAAGTAGCGGAAATGTTCGATTTTTACCATGGGAAAAGATTCTCTATCATTTCATCAGAAAAAATAATTTTTTTCTTCCAAAAACTGCGATATAGAATGACAGTTTCAGAAATGGGCTTGCGACAGTCAAAGGATTAGATTTTGCCACCGAAGTGGCTAGTTTATTGTACACCCCATATCCATCCTGTGGATGGTAGTGCAAGAGCATATGGATACACAAAAGGCCTAGGAACTATGCCCCAAAGGGTTAACAGGAGTACATATGGATTTATATCTACATATCTATAGTTCAACTGTTACAAGCAAATTTAGGAAATTTGCTTAGTATATCTGGTATCTTATTTTCATTAATAAAATATCTTGACATGTCACATAGGTTATTATACTGTCTATCTCTGTATTCCTCAGTAAGTGGACAATTAAACACACAGTGTTCAAGACAGTGACCATATGCCTGATCACATAATTTACATTTAGTTTGATCATCATTTGTGTGTCTCCCAAACTGCCAGAAGTACTTGTAACCAAGCCTAAGCCTGGCCACTACGACATCAGTTAGTCTGTTCACATTGCAAGTTGCTCCATAAACATACTTATCTATGTTCATGTTATCATAGTGGGTTATAGATCTACTCAGGCTTCTAACTGCATTCCTATAACAATCAAAGGGTTAATAAATAACCCAACAAAAACTGCTGGTGTGGACGATCACAAACTCCTGAGCCAGACAACACACACTACCACTCTTGAAAAGTTTGAACTTACTTAATATACAAAATATACACACTTATTATTGTGCCTACTATATATACAGAACATTAAACTCCAATATCAGCCCTCCACTCAAACTTCTCCTAGATAGATTCAACAGAACACACAGGCAAAACATGAGGAACAAAACACTTTTTGACATCCCTTGTGTCCATCTCACACTATGCAAAAATGCAATGTACATAAAGGGCCTGAAACAGCAAGAGGTCCCCTGCCCACAAATCAGTTTAGGACTATACTCAGAATGAGATGGTTTGGACATGTAGAGAGGATGGAACGAAATAGAATGACTTCAGGAGTGTATAAATCTGTAGTGGAAGGAAGGCAGGGTAGGGGTCGGCCTAGGAAAGGTTGGAGGGAGGGGGTAAAGGAGGTTTTGTGTGCGAGGGGCTGGGACTTCTAGCAAGTGTGCATGAGCCTGTTAAATAGGAACGAATGGAGATGAATGGTTTTTGGGACTGACGAGCTGTTGGAATGTGAGCAGAGTAATATTTTGTGAAGCGATTCAGGGAAACTGGTTAGCCAGACTCAAGTCCTGGAAGTGAGAAGTACAATGCCTGCAGTTTAAAAGGGTTTGGTTTTTAGGACTTGACATGCTGTTGGAGTGTAAGCAAGGTAATGTTTATGAGGGGATTCAGGGAAACTGGTAGGCTGGACTTGATTCCTGGAGATGGGAAGTACAGTGCAGGCACTCTGAAAGAGAGGTGTTAACCCTTAAACGGTCCAAACATATATAGTATACGTTCTCTCACGTAGCTCCCCAGACATATATATACGTTTCATCTGTCATTCATTCAACATTGGCACAATAGGCCTGAGTCGCCTAGACATGAGAGAATGGGTGTGCGCACTCAGTGTGCACCATATGAAAAAAATTTGGGGACGCCTAGGTACCACATGCTCTTTTTTCTTATAAAAAAAAACTATTTTTTTTTTTCTCAAAATATTTGGAGCGCTGTGCAGGTGAACATATATATGTATTTGGACCGTTTAAGGGTTAATGTTGCAGTTTTATAACTGTAGTGTAAGCATGCCTCTGGGAAGACAGTGATGGAGTGAGCGATGATTAAAGTTTTTTTTTTTTTCGGATTGCCCTGCCTTGGTGGGGAACGGCCGATGTGTTAATAATAAAAATAAAATAACTCAAAAATCACCTCATCTTTTAATAACAACCATACCCACACTGTGCTAAACTCTAATGAAATTTAAACCCACTATTATTACAAACTTAAAAATGTATGTTTATAGCATAAATTATACTACCTTAATTAATAATAGAGTAAAATATTGAATATTTGTAATCTACTACTCTTCATCTCTCTAGACTTAAGCAGCAGCAGGATCAGAAGCAATGCATGATGCTCTGCTGCCGGCAATCATCACCAGCAGCTAGCTAGCTAGCCAGCCATTAACCCCTTCAGGGTCCAAGACCAAAATCGGAAGTGGTGCCCCAGTGTCCAAGAATTTAAAAAAAAAAAAAAATTATTTTTTCTTATGAAATAGTAGAGAATCTTTTTGTGAAGGTAATAAAACAAAAAGAATGAAATTTGATGGAAAATTGACGAAATTATGCTCTCGCGAATTTTGATGTTTCAACGATATTTACGAACTGGCGATTTTGCCGACTTTGACTCCCATTTTAGGCCAATTAAATTATTCCAGTCGACCAAATTCTTAGCTATTTCACTAGTATTACTTCTATTCTATCGATTGAGCACAAGAAGTCGCCAAGTCAACTGTTTCAACTACAAAATAAAGTGATCGGAAATTGGTAATTTGGCCAATTTAACACAAAGTTCAAAATATTCCAATTTCAAAATAGGGTCCAGAATAAACAATGTAGGTATTCCTGGCACTAAACTAACATTTCCTCTGCTCATTAGTTACATTTTGAGGCTTTACAAATAAATTCCATTTTGATTTTTATTCACATAATGAATTTTTATTCACACCAAAAAATAGAAGATTTACTGTTATGCAATATTGTAATAATTCTATAAATATCATCACCACATTTGTGAATGTATATTAGACCCACCAGCTGGCGTGTATTAGACTTGTGTGTTCGTTTGTTTACTCTTGAACATCGGCAAAAATTTAACATTTCCGCTATTTTGAGCTCAACTTCAAGCCATTCCAGTGGTAAAACCAATCAAAATCATTTCTATTTCTGTAATATATCTTCCATTCTATCAAATGAGACCAAGAAATCGCAAATACACCCATAAAAAAACATACGAAAAAACACTGCAAAGTCGCTGTTTTAATTGAAAATCATGATCTAAGTTTTTTTTCTCATTATACACAGTGTGTTGCAGGATTTGTTTTATGTGGTGCACACATACCACATAGATGTATTCTCTCCTATCTAGGCCCAAATGTACCACTCACAGTTTATCTGAGTGAGCTGAGCTCATGGCATAGATCTACGGTTTGGACCCTGAACGTAAAGCCGTAGCTCTACGGGATGGACCCTGAAAGGGTTAAGTACAGTGGAACCTTGGTTTTCATCATTAATTCATTCCAGAAAGTCTGATGAAAACTGAATTCGATGAAAACTGAAGCAATATTTCCCATAAGAAATAATGTAAATCCAATTAATCCATTCAAATACCCAAAAATATTAACAAAAATTACATTTTATAGAGAGTTTAATATGTTTATTATGCACCCCATACCCATCCTGTGGGCAGTAGTCAAAAGATTACATAGGTACATAATGGGTCCAGGGACTGGACTCCAAAGTTTTGATAGCTGAGCAAGTTACAGAGGTAATGAACTCACAATTACAAAGGTAATGAACTCACAATTTACAAAGGTAATGAACTCACAATTTACAAAGGTAATGAACTCCAGGTAGGTCTGGTCACAATCATGACAAGTTACAGAGGTATTTACAGATTACAGAGGGATGGAATGGGTCCAGGGACTTTGCCCCCAAAGTTTTGATAGCTGAACTAGGTACAAAGGTAATGAATCCTGTAAGAATGGTTACTTACGTTTATACATGGCTACAATCATGAACAAATTATAGAGCAATGAGCAGTTCACACTTCCACACCCGGTCACTATATATCTATGTCTAGCTCTATGTATCTGTCTATCTCTGTGTGTTTATCTGTGTGTCTGCCTTTCTGTCTGCCTGTGTGTTTCTGTCTGCTTGTCTCTCTTGTCTCAGAGAGTTGCTCATGAACCAACTGGTATTACAAATGATCACTATCTACAAGCACAGTATAGCAATTTGTCTGGATTTTTTGGATTATCCTAGGTAATTTACATTATGTATAATTGTATTTATGTATGTGTTCCCGTGAGATAGAGACAAGGAGATAGACAGAGATACAGACAGACAGATGGAGATAGAGACAGCCAATCAGCCAGCCACCGGCCATCCAGGTGGCCAGCCAGCCACCGGCAAGCCAGGTGGCCAGCCAGCCTGCCAAAATTACAGTTCCAGAATTGTTTCTTTTTACTTAGGGCATTGGTTATAGGACATTCTGGCAGGATGACACTTTCCTCTTGAAAAGGAAGTGTTAATATGACATGACATCAGAGAATCCTTGGCATTTGCCACAGTTTGCTCTAGCTGGCACTCAGCTGAACTGGTGCTCCCACAAGGTACTAAGTGGTCCAAGATTTTTTTTAATAGTGCGCACACCGAGGGTTAAGACCCATTCTATGCTGACCAGGCATCTTAGGCCAGTCCTGCCAAATTTGAAGGCAGAAAAAATAAAACACAGATCTACGTTTGGAGCACTAGCAGTAAGAACGTAGATATACATTTGGACAGTTACCGGGTTAAGTATTAGGTTAAATCTGCCCGAAATGCCTCGGCATGGTAGTGGCTTTCTTTGTATCAATCAAATTATGAAATGTAAACACACATAGTAACCTTAGCAAAGAAATAAAGTTTTGATTTTGATTTGATTTGATGGAGGGAATGGGAGTATAAAAAAGGTATCAGAGAGAGAGAGAGTATGGAAAGGATGGGAGTGAGGGTAGCCAATTTCTCATCAGTACAGTACAGTTATGAATTTCACCACTTTCTTCCCTATAAAATAAATAAATATGATTTATTTATGAAATATTATTCTTCACATCTTGGGGTATGAAATGATTGTATATGGGAAAAATGCTATTCACTTAGTAACTTACTTTTCACTTTATGAATTTTTTGTCCAATCCCTATCTAAATTATTAAGCAGGAGTTGACTGTATACAGGACAGAGATTAGAGAAACCTTAGGTCAGCTTAAAACTACCTAACTCTAGACAGCATACTGATGATGGGGAAGATATATGTTCAGTTTTTAATAATTATTTCCTGTTGGTCCTTACACAAGAACACGCAAACAAAATCTTTCTTCATCTTTCAACACACCGGCCGTATCCCACCGAGGCAGGTTGACCCAAAAAGAAAAACAAAAGTTTCTCTTTTTAAATTTAGTAATTTATATAGGAGAAGGGGTTACTAAACCCTTGCTCCCAGCATTTTAGTTGCCTCTTACAACACACATGGCTTACGGAGGAAGAATTCTGTTTCACTTTCCCATGGAGATAAGAGGAAATAAAAAAGAACAAGAACTGGGTGTGTACATATATGCTTGTACATGCATGTGTAGTGTGACCTTAGTGTAAGTAGAAATAGCAAGACTTACCTGAAATCTTGCATGTTTATGAGACAGAGAAAAGACACCAGCAATCCTACCATCATGTAAAACATTACAGGCTTCCGTTTTACACTCACTTGGCAGGATGGTAGTACCTCCCTGGGCAGTTGCTGTCTACCAGCAAGCAAAATCATAGCAATTAATTAGTATAGTGAAACTGAGGAAAATAAATTATGTGATGCAGTCATTAGAGATATAGTTATTAAAGAAATTGATTAGTTACAGCAAAAAATGTCCTAAGATCCTCATGAACTGTTTTCAAGAAAACAAGATGGAGCTTAACCCTTTCAGGGTCCAAGGCCAAAATCTGAAGTCATGCACCAGTGTCCAAGAAATTTTGAAAAAAAATATTTTTTCTTACAGAATTAAAGAGCATATTTTTGTGAAGGTAATAAAACAAAAAAAATAAGAATCTGATCAGTACTTACCGAGATACAGTGCCAAGAAGTTTATAGAAAATGATGTGGTGGTGGCAACATCGACGAATTCCACATACGCGTATTATATTATTTTGTTGTTTTAGTTGTTTTTTCTTTTCTTTTCCAATTTTTTTCTATTCCTACTAACATTTGGGGCCTGAGAGACCAATACTGTATATAATTGATATATATAAACTCACTGTATTGAACACAATAACTGCACTAAAGTTATTATCATATTATTGTTTACCACTGTTTTTTATTACAATAAACATGCACAAATATTGTATAATACTAATGTTCTATCATATATTTACATATTTACAATCACTGGACATGGTTTTAGAACTGCTGGAGCTTGTGGAACTCCTTGAAACAAGGCACCATGCACAGAGGCACCTTACATTCCTCACACATAAACTGAGTGTCTTTGCGTCTTTGTTGCCGTCGTTTTGTTTGTGCACAGACAATGCATCTCTTCTGAGCAAATTTCTTCTGAGTTGAAGGAAGCTGTATTATGAAATGATCACCTTCTCTCCTCAAACGCTTGGGTATATCCTGAGGAATTCGAGGACCATGTTGTATTGCAGGTGTTGTTACCTGGTACTTCATTATGAGTTGTCTGACAACAGACAAACAAAATTCACCATACGGTGGTCTGTTACCAGTCTTTATTTGGTACATATTATATGCATTGAGCATTGAAATGTCCATGAGATGGAAGAAAAGTTTCATGTACCACTTGTAACTCTTACGAACACAGTCAACAAAACCAATCTGCATGTCACACTTGTCAACCAAGCGCATGTTTTGTGTATAATCAATCACTGACACTGGTTTTCAAATACGTTCATTAGTCACTCGATCAACTTTGCCACTGTCTTGCATTTCATTACAGTGAGTGGTTGTCAACAATGTGACATCTCGTTTGTCATGCCACCGTAATGCCATGATGTCATTGGCAGTAAACACCTGCACGTCATCACCACGAACACCTGCATTGAGCCTGGGCATATGTTTACGATTAGAACGCACTGTGCCACACACATCTGTCTTGTTCACTCGCATGAAATCACTGAGTAATGGGCTTGTGTACCAGTTATCGGTATATAATGTATGCCCCTTACCAAGATAAGGTGCCATCATGTTTCTCACTACGTCACCTGAGATACCCAATAACATCTTGGTATCTTTCAATGTTTTACTACCCGTGTATACAACAATATCCAACACCAGGCCACTGTCACAATCACAGAGTACAAACAGTTTTATACGAAAGCGGTTCCTCTTGCTCGGTATATACTGCTTGAATGACAGTCTACCTTTGAACAAAATCAAAGACTCGTCAATTACAAGATTCTTGAATGGATAAAAGTATATCCTGAACTTTTGTTTGAGATGCATGAAAACATTTCTAATCTTGTATAACCTATCACTTCTGTCAGGCCTGGTTTTGTCAGAGAAGTGCAACATACGTAACAGTAAGATAAACCTGTTCACTGGTATTATTTCACTGAAGACCGGGGTAGAAATTAGCTGATCTGTGGACCAGTATGCTTTTATATTATGTTTATAGATGTGAGGCATAAGCATTATTGTTGCAAAAGGCAAATACATTTCTGCAACAGTCGTCTCTTTCCACCTGTGTAGTCTTGACTGTGGTGATAAGATCGTATTTGCCATGGTGTACTGAAAATACTTATTACTTTCCCTGGCAATAATTTCCATCAATGGCTGGTCAAAGAATAATTCAAGGAATTCCAGTTCATTGGCCGTGGTTCCAAGGGGACAGGTAGGTAGAATTCCACTTTGAGAGTCATCAAAGTGGTGAGGCTTGGGAACAAAATTGGGATTTTGCTGCCAATCCCACATACGGTTTTCTGGTGGATACTGGACATCATAGGCTGGTTGTACGGGTGGTTGTGGTTGTGGCGGGCTGGTGGCTGACGCTCCGCTTTGTCCTTGAACTGACGAGTCAGCAGCATGGGTCCCCGCGTGGCACGGTGAGTCACGCATGGCGGTGCCACTACCACCACCAGCACCACTAACACCATCCACTGATGCCTGTGGCTCATCCATGCCAAGTGTAGCCACATCATCCTCACTATCACTACCTAAAACGGGTGTAGGGCCACGGGATGTACTCCGGGATGTACTCCGGGATGTACTCCGGGATGTACTCCATCCCCTGGGCACAGCATAGGGTACATTACCCGAGCGCATGCGGCGGCGAACATACCAACGCTTCACTGGTGAATATGATTCCTCACTATCACTACTCGAATGATCGTCGAGCGCAATAAAATCACAATCCACGTCAGAATCATCGTCATTACTAAAGTCAGAGGCTTGGCCACGCGAAAATATTAGTTTTCTCTTACATTTAGGAACACCCGACCGTGAGTCACGAGTGCCCACACCAGAGGTAGAAGGTTGAGGATCGTCGGGGTTTTCTGCACTATTATCGATATCCTGGTCATTATTTTCGGTCACTAACTTATCAAAGCCGTAGAATTCGTCTTCATTTCCACTTCCATCAGTGTCAGAACTATCAGACAGGAAGAGGAGAGTCCCAATTTTCCGGGGAGTGAGAGCTGACTTGTGACGAAGCATGGTGAACAAGGGTGACTGAGCCGGCGTTCCCACAATGCTATGCAGGTGCCTAGATTTTTTGTTTACGGCGCACACCCACGGCGCAGACCCATTCTCTCACATGTAGGCCTATGTGCGCTTTCACGCTAAATTTGATGGCGCTAGAATTTTGGCGTAGATCTACGGTTTGGACACTCACCGTAAAGCCGTAGATCTACGGGACGGACCCTGAAAGGGTTAATGAGCTGTTAACTAGTGTTTTCAAAATATCACCACAAATGATTATCGTACCTTGTATGTGGAAGATGGCTAACATGATTCCTATTTACAAAATGAAAGACTGGTCTCTACCATAGATTTACTGTAAGGCATTGACGGTGGTGGATCAAGATAAAAAAAAAATATGATGTTTTATAATATAAAAACTAGATTTCACTTACCAAAAACAAAATTTAGCCTGCATGAAGTACTGTATCCACATTGTATGTGTGTTAGTTTACCTAACTAGCATGCAGTTTACTACTATTGCTGCTACTAAATAATTCTGATTATAAAAACATATGGTAGAATAATATAATTGAAGCATGCAAGTAAAAGACAGATATAAACAGCATTCCATAGATATCTTACCAAAAGGGTGAGAAGTGTTGTTTGAGAAAGACTCACCAAGGATAAGCCAGCAGGTTTACTGCAGTCCTTCTATATTTATATGTTATCAGGAAAGAGCTGAAAAATGATGGATTCAAGTTTGGATAAATTCATATTTAGAAGGATATAAGAAAGTACTGGGTTGCTAATAGAATTGTGGATGAGTGGTACAAAATGCCAAGTACAGTCACTGAAACTAACAGGTTGGGTAGCTTTGAAGGTTACACATGTATATGAGCAAGAGATTTTAGGTTTGAGAAAAGCAAGCCTAGGATGGGCCAATAGTCCTACTGCAGTGCTCCTTGATTTTTTTTTAGCACTCCAGTAATCTCCCACTGATTAGGGTGACCCAACAAGGAAGAAAACACATTCACTGTCACTCATTCAATCACTGCCTTGTCAGCAGTACAGTGACATTACATTTCAGATGATCCTCCAAACTTCAACATCTCCACCCATCCTGAAGAGTGCAGGCACTGTACTTCCAACCTCTAGGACTCAAGTTCAGCTAACTGGTTTCCCCTGAATCCCTTCATAAATGTTATCTTGCTCACACTTCAACAGTACATCCAATCATAAAAACCACTTGCTTCCACTCCTACAATATCGAGTGTTCTCACAGGACTACTGCAGTAGACCTATGTGCTTGTTGATTACCTACCTAGTGGCCAATATTAGGTCCTACTTACCCATTCCGACTCATGTGCCTTTGTTATTATCAAGATTAGAGCTGTATTAAGAGAGATGGTCTCTGAGGCAAAATGATACCCACATAAAAAAAAGTCTATTATTTAGTGAGTATTTAGTGGTATTCAGTGTGATGCTAGTTTGTTAATTCTTGGGGGTTAACATGTAGTGGTTATACCATAGTTGAAAAGAAAGACATCAGCTTATAGTACAGTAAGGCCCCACTTTACAGCGTTTCGCCTTATGGCATTCCACTAATATGACAACTTCAAATTATGACCAAAACTTTCTATACAGCGAGCGGTCTTTCAAATGTGGCACATGCCACCTGGTTTGTTTACATTCTCTGTGAGCACATATCTCTATTATGTAATAATAATCACTCTTTGGCACATTAAATATTTTATGTAATACACTATAGACATTTTCATTATTCCATCTTTGATATTTTCTTCAAAATTATATATGAAACACGTTACACAGTATATAAACATTTTATGTTTATATGCTATGGAGGTGTGATTGCTGAGCAGAGGAAAAACATTACTTAATGCTAATAATAATCACTCTTGGGCACATTAAATGTCTTATTTTATGTTAATATAGATATTTTCATCAATCCATCATGATATTTTCTTCAAAATTATATAAGAAGCACGTTACGTAGCATATAAAGATTTTATGTTTATATACTAAGGAGGTGTGGTAGCCGGGCGGAGGGAAAACATTATGCCACTCCTCTCAACTTTCGTTTACAATTCTCGGCATGAATTATTTATTATTTCTCCCTTTGTTTATGATGGCATTTAAAGGTAGTTGTTAGAAACGATTAAACTCAGTGAACATGGTATGTCGATGGTAATAATATGGCTCTGGGCTACATTAAATATCATGTAGCTATGTAGGTAGGTGTAGGTATGTAGCCCAGGCAGACTACATACCTACATTATTATTATAACTGATACTTATACTTATGTGTACCTGTACCTAATTAAACTTAAACACTGTGCTGGCATGCAGGTACACATTAAAATCACTAAGAGTGTCTTATTAGTTTTGAAGAAGCCATATTAATAATGATAATAATAAGACAATAATAATCACTCTTGAGGAGCATTAACCCTTTCAGGGTCAACAGGCCCTCTCAGAGACTTGTTCTCAGGGTCGCCCAAATTTCCAAAAAAAAAATTACTTTTACTTATGAAAAGATAGAGAATCTTTTCCCGGTCATAATGACACCAAAAGTATGAAATTTGATGGAAAACTTACGGAATTATGTTCTCGCGAAGTTAGTAGTCTCGACAATGTTTACGCATCAGCGATTTTGCCCACTTTGAGCCCTATTTTCGGCCAATTCCACTGTACTATTCGACAAAAATCATAACTATTTCGCTAGAACTCCATTTTTTCTATCGAATAAGTGCAAGAAACTACCCATTTACCGATTTCAACTATCCAATACAGTGGTCAGAATTTAGCAATTTTGCCAATTTCACACAAATTTCAAAAGATGCTAATTTCCAAATAGGATTCAGAATAAACAAGAAAGACATTCCTTGCACTAAAATGACATTTCCTCTGTTCATTAGTCATGCCCCAACACCCCTCTTACATTCTTTTTCTTTCCACTTTGAATTTTTATTCTCACAAAAAATAGAAGATTTACTGTTATGCAGACTACTGCATTAGTGTAAAAAATTATATAAATAATATCAGCGCACTTGTAAAAGAATATTAGACTTGCCAGTTGACGTGTATTGGACGCTTAGCATGATTTATTTAGTTTTGAACTTTGGTAAAAATCGAACATTTCTGCTACTTTGAGCTCAATTTCAAGGTACTTTTCATTGTAAAATCAGTCAAAATCATCTCAATTTCTGTAATATGGCTTCCATTCTATAGAATGAGACCAAGAAAACTAGAATACAACAATAAATACCATACGAAAATACAGTGCAAAGTTGCTGTTTTAATCCAAAAACATGGTCAAAGTTTTTTTTTTCTCATTACGCACTGTGTGCTGCAGGATTTTTTTTATACAGCGCACACTGACCACATAGACCCATTCTTTCATATGTAGGCCTACCAGCTTTCTCTCACTAGATTTGAGGGCACTAGAATTTAGGCGTACTAGTATGTCAAAAACCCTGGTGCATAAGCCATACTAGTATGGCTGAAACCCTGAAAGGGTTAAATATCGTATAAAACGTTAATAGTATAGACACTTTACTTAATCCATCTAAATACACCCCACAGTAAATAAACATAAATATGAGATGTGGTAGCCAGGTGACTTGTAGAACTTGTGATAGCGAGGCAACTTGTAGGACTTGTGGTAGCCAGGCAACTTGTAGGACTTGTGGTAGCCAGGCGACTTGTAGGACTTGTGGTAGCCCGGCGACTTGTAGTCAGACAGAAAATGTGTACACTAATATTACTGGGGGTAGCTAGAAAATTGTTCCTTTCGTATGCCTTCACTCAGGGCATCATTTCTTTTAAAAATAGTGTTACATGAGAATGGGAATGTTTCTCTTTATTTATTCTACTGTATCAACGTGGAAACAACTTGTACACAATGTAAAGTGATGAAAATCAGACATGTTCGTCTGGTTTGTTTACGTGTAGGTGTGGTGGGGTGGGCTGCCCTTCCTGGCTACCCATACTTCCCAAACCTGACTTCCTACAAATAAAACTCTCCTCTCACCCTATATTAAGACTACAAATATTTTAAGGTAATTAATGAGTGTACTATATATGCATTTTATTGCTCTAGGGAGCTTAATGTCGTAGTAGGTGGGAGTGGCCAGGATGCCATACCTCCCACATGACTTTCTACAAATAAATACTTTTCACCTCTCACCCTACATTAAGACCATTAAGACTACAAATATTTTAAGGTAAGTAATGAGTGTACTGTATATGCATTTTATCGCTCTAGGGAGCTTTAAGCATTGTAGTATAGTACGTGTGGGTGATGTGGCCAGGAGGGCTACCACACCTGACTTCTTACAGTAAACACTACTCACCCTTTGCCCTACATTACGACTACAAATAATACAAATATTTTAAGGTTAATGAGTGTTCTGTGTGTGTATTTTACTTTTTAATGCATAGTTCTATTGCTAACTTAATATATGTTAGTGTAAACTTGTTATCTGGCATTTATATGCCTTTATAAATAGAAAAAAAAATGGAGTTCAGCTTTCCGGCGAAGTCTGCTTTCCGGCATTAGCCTGGAACCTAACCTGCCGTATAAGTGGGTCCCTACTGAATAGATTGACTCGTATGCTGGGATTTGCGATAATACATTCACTTGGAAATTAATTCTTTGAAAACTTCTCCAAACATTAACTTTAAATATACATTATATCAGCTAATAATAATAATAATAATAATAATTATAATTATTATTATTATTATTATTATTATTATTATTATTATTATTATTATTATTTTAAACGGTATACTCATGGTGAAATGCTAAACCCACGAGTTATAAAGAACCAAGCAAATGGGAGGTAATCAAGTTTGATCTGAAGGGGAGAAGGTAGATCTAATTCCTCAGATCAAGATCTGTGTTCTAGTCTCAAGCACTCCACTTAAAGGTGTGGCTGTGAGTGCAGCAGGGAAATCTGTGGGTCAAACAGGGCTGCAACTTGCAAAATTAGTGTGATAAAGCTCATAATGAAGTGTTCAAATTAGAGAACCCTCTTCTAATTCTGGCAAATAATATAGTACTGTACATGATGTACATGATGAAGAGAGGGAGACTACTTCCCGGTAAAAGTAGGTCTTAGACAGGGATGTGTAATGTCACCATGGTTGTTTAATATATTTATAGATGGGGTTGTAAAGGAATTAAATGCTAGGGTGTTCAGGAAAGGGGTGGGATTAAATTATGGGGAATTAAATTCAAAATGGGAATTGACGCAGTTACTTTTTTGCTGATGATACTGTGCTTATGGGAGATTCTAAAGAAAAATTGCAAAGGTTAGTGGATGAGTTTGGGAATGTGCGTAAAGGTAGAAAGTTGAAAGTGAACATAGAAAAGAGTAAGGTAATGAGGGTATCAAATGATTTAGATAAAGAAAAATTGGATATCAAATTGGGGAGGAGGAGTATGGAAGAAGTGAATGTTTTCAGATACTTGGGAGTTGACGTGTCGGCGGATGGACTTATGAAGGATGAGGTTAATCATAGAATTGATGAGGGAAAAAAGATGAGTAGTGCGTTGAGGTAAATGTGGAGTCAAAAAACGTTATCTATGGAGGCAAAGAAGGGAATGTATGAAAGTATAGTAGTACCAACACTCTTATATGGGTGTGAAGCTTGGGTGGTAAATGCAGCAGCGAGGAGACGGTTGGAGGCAGTGGAGATGTCCTGTTTAACCCTTTCAGGGTCCGTCCCGTAGATCTACGGCTTTACGTTCAGGGTCCAAACCGTAGATCTACGCCATGAGCTCAGCTCACTCTGATAAACTGTGAGTGGTACATTTGGGCCTAGATATGAGAGAATACATCTATGTGGTATGTGTGCACCACATAAAACAGATCCTGCAGCACACTGTGTATAATGAGAGAAAAAAAATGAAATCATGATTTTTCGATTAAAACAGCAACTTTGCAGTGTTTTTTCGTATGTTTTTTATAGTTGTATTTGCGATTTCTTGGTCTCATTTGATAGAATGGAAGACATATTACAGAAATAGAGATGATTTTGATTGGTTTTAGCACTGGAAATGGCTTGAAACTGAGCTCAAAGTAGCAGAAATGTTAAATTTTTGCCGATATTCAAGAGTAAACAAACGACCTCACACGTCTAATACACATCAGCTGGTGGGTCTAATATACATTCACAAATATGGTGATGATATTTATACAATTATTACAGTATTGCATAACAGTAAATCTTCTATTTTTTGGTGTGAATAAAAATTCATTATGTGAATAAAAAATCAAAATGGAATTTATTTGTAAAGCCTCAAAACATAACTAATGAACAGAGGAAATGTTAGTTTAGTGCCAGGAATGCCTACATTGTTCATTCTGGACCCTATTTTGAAATTGGAATATTTTGAACTTTGTGTTAAATTGGCCAAATTAACAATTTCCGATCACTTTATTTTGTAGTTGAAACAGTTGACTTGGCAATTTCTTGTGCTCAATCGATAGAATAGAAGTAATACTAGTGAAATAGTTAAGAATTTGGTTGACTGGAATAATGTAATTGGCCTAAAATGGGAGTCAAAGTCGGCAAAATCGCCAATTCGTAAATATCGCTGACACATCAAAATTCGCGAGAGCATAATTTCGTCAATTTTCCACCAAATTTCGTACTTTTTGTTTTATTACCTTCACAAAAAGATTCTCTACGATTTCATAAGAAAAAATAACAAATTTTTATTTTGAAAATTCTTGGACACTGGTGCGTGACTCCAGATTTGGGCCTTGGACCCTGAAAGGGTTAAGGGCAATGTGTGGTGTAAATATTATGCAGAAAATTCGGAGTGTGGAAATTAGGAAAAGGTGTGGAGTTAATAAAAGTATTAGTCAGAGGGCAGAAGAGGGGTTGTTGAGGTGGTTTGGTCATTTAGAGAGAATGGATCAAAGTAGAATGACATGGAAAGCATATAAATCTATAGGGGAAGGAAGGAGGGGTAGGGGTCGTCCTTGAAAGGGTTGGAGAGAGGAAGTAAGGAAAGCATATAAATCTATAGGGGAAGGAAGGAGGGGTAGGGGTCGTCCTCGAAAGGGTTGGAGAGAGGGGGTAAAGGAGGTTTTGTGGGCAAGGGGCTTGGACTTCCAGCAAGCGTGCATGAGCGTGTTAGATAGGAGTGAATGGAGACGAATGATACTTGGGACCTGACGATCTGTTGGAGTGTGAGCAGGGTAATATTTAGTGAAGGGATTCAGGGAAACCGGTTATTTTCATATAGTCGGACTTGAGTCCTGGAAATGGGAAGTACAATGCCTGCACTTTAAAGGAGGGGTTTGGGATATTGGCAGTTTGGAGGGATATGTTGTGTATCTTTATATGTGTATGTTTCTAAACTGTTGTATTCTGAGCACCTCTGCAAAAACAGTGATAATGTGTGAGTGTGGTGAAAGTGTTGAATGATGATGAAAGTATTTTCTTTTTGGGGATTTTCTTTCTTTTTTGGGTCACCCTGCCTCGGTGGGAGATGGCCGACTTGTTGAAAAAAAAAAAAAAAACATGATGTCATTAAGCTTTCCTTCAGGTGTGGGTTTTGCAGGGTACAGTGGACCCCCGCATAACGATATTAATCCGTTCCTGAGAGCTCATTGTTATGCGAAATTATCATTATGCGAATGAGTTTTCCTCATAAGAAATAATGGAAATCAAATTAATCCATGCAAGACACCCAAAAGTATGAAAAAAAAAAATTTACCACATGAAATATACATTTTCCTACACACAAAGAGAAGGATACATGCACAATAGTAGAGTAGTACATGCACAATATATATTGTGCATGTACTACTCTACTAAATGAAGAATAAATGACACTTACCTTTATTGAAGATACAGCAATGACTGATGAGACACTGTGTCCTGGGAGTGCCTTTTCCTCCTGAGTACTGTAGGTCCTGTTTGGCATTTGCTTCCAGAACATGCCTTATCACACTGTGTATGCCACTACAATTCTTAAATCTCTCAAACCAACCTTTGCTGGCTTTAAATTCACCAATATGAGCACTAGTTCCAGGCGTTTTTCCCTGTTCACCTGGGTGTTAGTCGACTGGTGTGGGTTGCATCCTGGGAGACAAGATTAAGGACCCCAATGGAAATAAGTTAGACAGTCTTCGATGACACTGACTTTTTTGGGTTATCCTGGGTGGCAAATCCTCTGGGGTTAATTGTTTCTTGGTATTCTCAATAAGCCACACCAACAACGGTGCTACAGCAGCAGCAGCAGCAGCTGACAGTGCTACAGCAGCAGCAGCTGACAGTGCTACAGCAGCAGCTGACAGCGCTACAGCAGCAGCAGACGATGCTACAGCAGCAGCAGACGGTACTACAGCAGCAGCAGACGGTACTACAGCAGCAGCAGCAGCAGATGGTACTACAGCAGCAGCAGATGGTACTACAGCAGCAGCAGCAGCTGACGGTGGTACAGCAGCAGCAGCAGCTGACAGTGCTACAGCAGCAGCAGCAGCTGACAGTGCTACAGCAGCAGCAGCAGCTGACAGTGCTACAGCAGCAGCAGACGATGCTACAGCAGCAACAGACGGTACTACAGCAGCAGCAGCTGACGGTGGTACAGCAGCAGCAGCAGCTGACGGTGCTACAGCAGAAGCAGCAGCTGACAGTGCTACAGCAGCAGCAGCAGCTGACAGTGCAGCAGCAGCAGCAGTTGACAGTGCAGCAGCAGCAGCAGCTGACAGTGCTACAGCAGCAGCAGACGATGCTACAGCAGCAGCAGACGATGCTACAGCAGCAGCAGATGGTACTACAGCAGCAGCAGCAGCAGACGGTACTACAGCAGCAGCAGCAGCTGATGGTGATGCAGCAGCAGCTGACGGTGCTACAGCAGCAGCAGCAGCTAACAGTGCTACAGCAGCAGCAGACGATGCTACAGCAGCAGCAGACAGTACTACAGCAGCAGCAGCAGACGGTACTACAGCAGCAGCAGCAGCTGACAGTGGTACAGCAGCAGCAGCAGCTGACAGTGCTACAGCAGCAGCAGCAGCAGCAGTTGACCATGGTACCACAGTATTTCGATAATATTTCTCACCCTTTTTACCACAGGGTTGGCACTAGAAGCTTTCTTGGGGCCCATTGGTCACTTATTTTGCAGATAAAATCACCAAAAATGCTGTAATAATACGAAATGTTACGATTGTATGCTTGGATGTTTCCGCGGAGGCTGGCTTGTAAACAGTGCCACCAGCGGAACATGTGAGGCTGGCTCAAGGCCGCACATTAGACGCGTCTCGGACGAATAGTGTTGAGCGGGTTTCTTAGCGGTATGCGAGGCAAAATCTTAGCGATAAAATGTATTGGTATGCGGATTTAACGTTATGTGATGCCAACGGTATGCGGGGGTCCACTGTATTTAGTACTATATAGTGATTGGATAAGAGCTCCTAGAAGGCTTCAGGTAAAATTTAAACACTTTTTTTTCCATATTATTAAGTTGTTTTGTTAAGATTTATAGTAATGTAAATTTTTTTTCAGGTCTGATGAGAGCAACTGTCAGTTGGAATGTACAGAATTGGAATTTAAGTGTAAGACCACAGGCAAATGTATCAACATAGCCTGGAAGTGTGATGGGGACAAGGACTGCCGTGACGGCTCAGATGAGGATAATTGCGGTATGTTTGTGCTGTATATACTGTAACTGCAACATTACAAAAAATTTTATTGTCAAGACACTCCCTCCTCCACCTTCTCTTTTTCGACCTAATCTCTCCTCACTGCCTCCTTTTTCATCCTCGTCCTCCTTCCACATTCTCATCCCCATCTTCTTGTTTTGTTTTGTTATCTCCTCACTCTTTCACCTCTTCCTCTTCTTTCCTATCCTTTCCCCCTTATTTTAATTTTTTTTTAACACTAACCATCTCCTACTGAGGTAGGGTAAACCCCCCCCCCCCCTCCCGAAAAAAAAAAAACTTCATCATCACTCATTCAGTCACTGGCTTGCCGGGAGCATGCTTACCTCACAGTTCAGATGGCCATCCAAACTGCAATATTCTCACCCCTCCTTCAGAGTGTGGGCATTGTACAACCCATTGTATTTCCTTCAGATATCCTATACATTTTGGAAAATACTTTATTATTTGCAAAAAGTGTATTCTGAACTTCATTCTTAGTTCCTCATTCATTCTCTCTTGTTATTTATTATAGCATTGAACTACTCATAGTTATGTTTAAGTGCAAATTCATCCACAGATAATCGGCCATGTGACAAAGAGACAGAGTTCCAGTGCAAGAATGGCAAGTGCATATCCAAGCAATGGTATTGCGATTTAGATAATGATTGTGGCGATCATTCTGATGAACCTGCTTTCCTCTGCCGACAAAAGAACTGCACCGAAGGATGGAGAAGGTGAGAAATTACTAATGAATGTATTAAAGTAAGGATGATATAGGTTTGATTCTTCTGAACAATTTTTTTATGGTACAAGCTCTCTTATAACACTTCTCTATAAAATACAATCTATTGTAAATGCCACCATGTTAAAAAAGTACAAATTAAATAGCACATGAAAAGGTCTTCATAGTATGTGCTTTTCAATTTTGGATGAACTTTTTCAGTTGCAATTGCAAACAGTTACACTAATTAGAATATGATAAGAAAGCTCACTTTAATTCATATTATGAAACAATTGGATGTAAAAACTTTCATATTTGGATTTAAGATGTTTAGTGTGTTATTACGGAAAGATAGAAAGGTAAATGTTAAGGTAGAAAGTTGAAAGTAAACATAGATAAGAGTAAGGTGATGAGGATATCAAACAATTTAGATAAAGTAAAATTGGATATCACATTGGAGGGAGTATGGAAGAAGTGAATGTGTTCAGATATTTGGGAGTTGACATGTCAGCAGATGAGTTTATGGAGGATGAGGTTAGCCATAGAATTGATGAAGGGAAAAAAGGTGAGTGGTGCCTTGAGGTATCTGTGGAGACAAAAAACATTATCCCATAGTGGCAAAGAAGGGAATGTATGAGAGTATGGTGATACCAACACTCTAATATGGGTATGAAGCATGTGTTGTAAATGCTGCAGCAAGGAGGAGGCTGGAAGCAATGGAGATGTTGTGTCTAAGGGCAACGTATGGTGTAAATATTATGCAGAGAATTCGTAGTGTGGGAATTAGGAGAAGGTATGGAGTTACTAAAAGTATTAGTCAGAGGGCTAAAGAGGGGTTGTTGAGGTGGATGGTCATTTAGAGAGAATGGAACAAAGTAGAATGACTTGGGGAGTGTATAAATTTATAGGGAAGGACTGTGGGGTAGAGGTCATCCTGGGAAAGGTTGGAGAGAGGGGATAAAGGAGGTTTTGTGGGTGAGGGGCTTGGACTTCCAGCAAGTGTGCATGAGCATGTTAGATAGGAGTGAATGGAGACGAATGGTTTTTGGGACTGATGAGCTGTTGGAGTGTGAGCAGGGTAATATTTTGTGAAGAGATTCAGGGAAACTGATTAGCCGGACTCGACTCCTAGAAGTGGGAAGTACAATGCCTGCACTTTAAAGGGGTTTGGGATATTGACTGTTTCAAGAGACATCTAAACTGTTGTATCTGAGTGCCTCTGCAAAGACAGTGATTATGTATGAATGATGGTGAAAGTGTTGAATGATGATGAAATTTTTCTTTCTTTTTGGGTCACCCTGCCTTGGTGGGAAATGGCCAACGTGTTAAAATATACAGCCTCTCCTCACTTAGCAATGTAATCGTATACCGACACCTCGGACGTACAGTGGGCTTTCTGAGAAGTATTAATACCTAAATAATGTATATTAGAGCTGATTTCCTCTATTCTGTTTATTTCAATATACAGTAGGGCCCCACTTATATGGCAGGTTAGGTTCCAGGCTACTGCCGTAAAGTGGAACACCCTTTTTTTCCACTTATAAATGTATACAAATACTAGATAACAAGTTTACACTAACATATATTAAGTTAGCAATAGAACTAGGCATCAAAAAACAAGAAAAAAGTACAATACACACATAGTGCACTCATTACTTACCTTAAAATATTTATAGTCTTAATCTAGGGTGAGACAAGTAGTATTTATTGTAAGAAATCAAGTGTGGTATGTATGGTAGTCAGCCGGGCTACCATACCAGGCCACCCCACCTACACATAATATTCTATTACATTTAAGCATCCCAGAGTGATAAAATGCATATACAGTTTACTCATTACTTACCTTAAAATATTTGTAGTCTTAATCTAGGGTGAGGTGAGTAGTATTTATTGTAAAAAATCAAGTGTGGTATGTATGGTAGTCAGCCAGGCTACCATACCAGGCCAACCCACCCACACATATATTCTATGATATTTAAGCATCCCAGAGCAATAAAATGTATATACACTTCACTCATTACTTACCTTAAAATATTTGTAGTCTTAATGTAGGGTCAGGAGTAAGTAAATGAGATAAAACGAATAAATGAGAAAGAGAAAGAATGAGTGCATGAGAGAGGACAGGCGCAGAGTTATATAAACAAACCAGGTGAAGGTAAGTTTTGTAAACAAACAAAGTGTACACGTCTGGTTTGTGTACAAGTTACATTGTGTATAGGTTGTCTCTACATTGATACGGTAGAATAAATAAAGAAGAACACTCCCATTCTCATGTAACATCATTTTGAGAAGAAATGACGCTCTGAGTGAAGGCAATGGAAATAAGTCACTCTGTCTGACTTTTTGGGGTTATCCCAGGTTCTCTACACATATGCTGTTATGTATGATAATCTATGTAACTGTATTTGTGTATGCCTGAATAAACTTACATACATACAAAAGGAATAATTTTCTACAGTTACCCCCAGTAACACATTTTCTCTTATGTTAGATTAGAGAAAATGTTATTCTTGCCATCACTTGTACAAGTTATCTGGCTACCACATCTCATATTTATGTTTATTTATTCTGTTGTGGGGTGTATTTATCATCTTTATATGTTATGTATCATGTTTATTATATAATTTTGAAAAAAATATCATGGATGGATTAACGAAAATGTGTATATTAACATAATATACGATATTTAATGAGACTCGGTGATTACACCTACCATCTGACTTACGACCGAGTTCGGTTCCGAGAAACCGGTCATAAGTCGAAATGGACGTAAGTCGAACTTTACTACTGAATATCAACATCACATTTTTATAATGACTTTATTTTATTGTTTTATTTTGGTATTTCATGTTTTACTTTACTTTTTATGCTCTTAGTACTGTATTTTATACTGTAAGGTTTAGGATAAACACTGTGTACAACACAAATAGTTGTTTATTTCCCAGAAATTTGGCAAAAAAAAACACGGTCGTAAGTCGAGTGGTCGTAAGTCAAGCAGGTCGTAAGTCGGATGGTAGGTGTATTATTATTATCATCATTTCTAATATGGCGTCACTTGTGCTAGGCGTCTGCTACCACATCTCATATTTATGTTTATTTATTCTACTGTGGGGTGTATTTATCATATTTATATGTTATACATCGTGTTTATTATATAATTTTGAAAAAATATCATAGATGGATTAATGAAAATGTGTATATTATTGTAATACACGGCATTTTAATGAGACTCGGTGATTATTATTATCATTACTAATATGACGTCTTGAGACATAAGACACTCTTACTGATTTTAATGTGTACCTGCATGCCAGCACAGTATGTAAGTTTATTTAAGTACAGGTATACATAAGTATAATTATCAGAGTATATATGAAATAACTTTTAAAAACACTTAAAATTTTGGAGTTTCCAGACATAATGGAGACTTAGTGCTTACGGATCTCACAGAGAATGTAAACAAACCGGGTGGGGCGCGGTGACCGTATTAGAAAGTCAGGTGGGGGGAGCTGTATAGCGAGTTTTGGTCATAATTTGAAATGACTGTATTAGCGGAATGCCGTAAAGCGAAACGCCATAAAGCGGGGCCCTACTGTATAGTACACTACTGTATAAACATTTAAAAGTATACCAGAAATGTTATAAATGGTGCAAAGGTGGCATTAAAACAATATTAAAGATGGTTGACACAAACTCACTACTGTTAAAGTTTGCTCCTCACTTAGCGACAAATTCATTTAACCCTTTGAGGGTCGAGAGGCTCTCTCCCAAACTCGTTCTCAGAGTCGAAAAATTTTTGGAAAAAAAAAAATTACTTTTTCTTATGAAATGATAGAGAATCTTTTTCCAATCATAATGGCACCAAAAGTATGAAATTCGATGGAAGGCTTACGGAATTATGTTCTTGCAAAGTTAGCGGTCTCAAAGCGGGCAATTTTGCCCACTTTGGCCCTATTTTCGGCCAATTCCGATGTTGCAGTTGACTAAAATTATAGCTATTTCCCTAGAACTCCATTTGTTTTATCGATTGAGTACAAGAAGCCGCCCATTTACCAATTTCAAGTACCCAGTAAAGTGGTCAGAAATTGGCAATTTAGGCAATTTCACACAAATTTCAAAAGATGCCAATTTCGAAATATGGTTCAGAATAAAGAAGACAGACATTCATGGCACTAAAATAACATTTTATCTGTTCATTAGTCAGTCTCTAGGCCCCTCTTGCATTACCTTTGCTTTCCATTTTGAATTTTTATTCTCACAGAAAAGAGAAGGTTTTCTGTTATGTATACAGTGGACCCCCGGTTAACGATATTTTTTCATTCGAGAAGTATGTTCAGGTGCCAGCACTGACCGAATTTGCTCACATAAGGAATATTGTGAAGTAGATTAGTCCATTTCAGACCCCCAAACATACACGTACAAACGCTCTTACATAAATACACTTACATAATTGGTCGCATTGGGAGGTGATCGTTAAGCGGGGGTCCACTGTACTACTACAGCATTGTAAAAATGGTATAAATTATATCAGCACACTTTTGAAAGAATATTAGACTCGCCAGTTGATGTGTATTGGATACGTGGCTTGATTTGTTTACTCTTGAACATCGGCAAAAATCGATCATTTCCGCTACTTTGAGCTCAATTTCAAGGTACTTGTCAACATGAAACCAATCAAAATCATCTCTAATTCTGTAATATATCTTTCATTCTATCAAATGAGACCAAGAAAACGACAATACAACCATAAATACCATACGAAAATACACTAGAAAGTCGGTGTTTTAAACCAAAACTGCAGTCGAAGCTTTTATTTTTCTCATTATGTACAGCGTGCTTCAGGATTTCTTTTATACTGCACACACTGACCACACAGACCCATTCTTTCATATGTAGGCCTGCCAGCTTTCTTCCACCAGATTTGAAGGTGCTAGAATTTGGGTGTACAAGTACGTGACCAGCCCTCAAAGGGTTAACAACAGGGTCTCAGGAATGGAACTCCATCATTAAGTGAGGAAAGGCTACTTATTATCTGTTGACTGGGGTAATGAAGAGAGCTATCAATATGACAGTTTTCTGAACACCATACATGCTGCTCAAAGAACGTTTATCCTGTATAAAGAAATTAGATCAAATAGAAATGACCCAAAATGAAATATCTACTAAGGCATAAGAAAGGAATTTATAGGCATATCAAAAGAGGTGATGGTCATCTTATGAATCAGTATATTGACATTAAGAGGGACGTTAAAAAGGGGATAAGAAAAGCTAAAAGGGACTATGAAATTAAAGTTGCTAGGGATTCGAAAACTAACCCAAAAAGTTTTTTCCAGGTCCATAGAACGAAAGTTAGAGATAAGATAGGTCCCCTTAAAAATAACTATGGGCATTTTACTGACAAAGAGAATGAAATGTGCTCGATTTCAAATAATTATTTTCTCTCGTTTTTTACATAGGAAGACACTAACAATATTCCAGTAATTAATTTTTATAGTGGGCCAAAAGAAGATAAATTATGTAACATCAGTCACTAATGAAATGGTTATGAAACAAATAGACCGACTGAAGCAAAATAAGTCGCCGGGTCCTGATGAGCTTTTTTCAAGGGTTCTTAAGGAATGCAAAATGGAACTCTGTGAACCATTAACTAATATTTTTAATTTATCTCTTCAAACAGGTGTAGTGTCTAATATGTGGAAGATGGCTAATGTAATTCCTATTTTTAAAGCAGGGGACAAATCGTTACTGTCAAATTACCGCCCAATAAGCCTGACCTCAATTGTAGGCAAATTACTAGAGTCAGTTATAGCTGAGATTATAAGAAGCCATCTCGATAAGCATAGCTTGATTAATGGGTTTGATTTGTGAAGGACCTGCGTAATATGGGCCAACAGGCCTCCTGCAGTGTTCCTCCTTTCTTATGTTCTTATTACTTGAGTAGCAATGAAAACTGGGGTGGGCAAATATTCTGCTAGTGGGATGGATTGTGAAGGACATGCCTTGTATGGGCCAACAGGCCTACTGCACTCATCAACGTAAGAACATAAGAAAGGAGGAACACTGCAGTAGGCCTTTTGGCCTATACTTGGCAGGTCCTTCACAAATCCAACCCATAAGAACATAAGAATGAAGGAACACTGCAGAAGGCCTACTGGCCCATGCAAGGCAGGTCCTTATCAAAACGACCTCTACCCAAAGCTACCCAAGAATTAACTCCCGTGCCTAATGACACCAGTCAAACCCAGCCCCTCCCACTCATATATTTGTCCAATCTCTTTTTAAAGCTACCCAAGGTCCTAGCCTCTATCACACTACTGGAAAGATTGTTCCACGCATCCACAGCTCTGTTAGAAAACCAGTACTTACCTATGTCCTTTCTAAATCTAAATTTATCTTGTTCTTCTTTCTTTCAACAATCCGGCCGTATCCCACCAAGGCAGGGTGGCCCAAAAAGAAAAAGAAAAGTTTCTCTTTTCAAATTTAATAATTTATACAGGAGAAGGGGTTACTAGCCCCTTGCTCCTGGCATTTTAGTCACCTCTTACATCACGCATAGCTTACGGAGGAAGAATTCTGTTCCACTTCTCCATGGAGATATGAGGAAATAAACAAGAACAAGAACTAGTAACATACACAAATAACCCGCACATAAAAGACAGAAGCTTACGACGACGTTTCGGTCCGACTTGGACCATTGACAAAGTCACACTAACAGAGGAGGAGCAGGACGGCTATATATAGGCAGGAAGAGGTGGAGGTAGTAGTAGTGGTAGTAGTAGTAGTAGTAGTAGTAGTAGTACAAGAATTGTATATAATACCGACAGGATGAAATGACACACGCACAACACCCGGGCATCCTCACCGTAAGAAAATAGAAGAAAACCCAGAGGGTTGTGTATATATGCTTGTACATGTATGTGTAGTGTGACCTAAGTGTAAGTTTATGCCCGTCATCCACTTATACACTGCAATGATATCTCCCCTCATTCTGTGTCTCTCCAGAGAGTGGAGATTTAAGGCTTTAAGTCTATTTTCATATGGGAGATTCCTTACAGAGTAAATCATTTTAGTCATTCTTCTCTGTATGTTCTCCAATGAGTCTATATCCATCCTGTAGTAAGGAGACCAAAACTGAGCAGCATAATCTAAATGAGGCCTCACTAGTGATGTATAGAGCTGTAAAATAACTTTTGGACTTCTATTGCTAATACTTCTTGAGATAAATCCAAGTAATCTGTTAGCCTTGTTGTGCACACTTAGGCACTGCTGTCTTGGCTTTAGATTTCTGCTTACCATGACTCCCAAGTCTTTTTCACATTCTGTATGATCACGCTCTACTTCACCTAGTTTATAGCTTCGAGGGTTATTTTCATTACCAAGAACTAGTACCTTACACTTATCCACATTGAACTTCATCTGCCACTTTTCAGACCAAGACATTAATTTGCCCAAATCCTCCTGGAGTACATTGCTATCCTCCCCAGAATGAATCATACTGCCTATCTTTGTATCATCAGCAAATTTACTCATGTCACTCATAATCCCTTCATCAAGGTCATTAATGTAAATTATGAACAAGAGAGGGCCTTAAACTGATCCTTGTGGAAAGCCACTAATCCCCATTCAGATTTGACCCCATTAATCGAAACTCTCTGCTTTCTATTGGTAAGCCATGCCTCTATCCATGCTAGAACTTTACCTCCTGTACCATGAGCTGCTACTTTTCTTAAAAGTCTCTTGTGAGGTACTCTATCGAAGGCTTTACTAAAGTCCAAATAAACAATATCATATTCTTTATCACTGTCTACTGCCTCAAATGTTCTTTTGAAGAACATCAGTAAATTTGTCAGGCTGGAACGACCTCTCAGGAACCCATGCTGGGATTCATTTATCAAGTTATGCTCTTCAAGGTGACTTCTAATAATGTCAGCAATAACTGATTCAAGTAACTTGCCCACTATAGATGTCAGGCTTATTGGATGGTAATTTGAAGGAACAGACATTAGCCAGCTTCCACAACTCTGGCACAACACCAGTAAGGATGGACGCATTAAACACTCTCGTTAATGGCTGACTAAGTTCAATCTTGCATTCCTTAAGTACCTTGGAAAATAACTTGTCGGGTCCCGGGGACTTATTTTGCTTCAGTTTGTCTATCTGTTTGATAACCATGTCCCTCGTGACAGTAATATTAGTCAATTTGAAGTCATCAGGAACTGAATAATTGTTAATTTCTGGAATCTCATTTATGTCTTCCTCTGTAAAAACTGACAGAAATAAATGCTACCAAAGCAATAATCTTTGACAATTCTATTTACTCACATGCAAGCCCCACTCAGATCCAACCCCTCTCACTCATGTATTTTTTTTTTTTCAACAAGTCGGCCGTCTCCCACCGAGGCAGGGTGACCCAAAAAAGAAAGAAAATTCCCAAAAAGAAAATACTTTCAGCATTCAACACTTTCACCACACTCGCACATTATCACTGTTTTTGCAGAGGTGCTCAGAATACAACAGTTTAGAAGCATACACATATAAAGATACACAACATACCCCTCCAAACTGCCAATATCCCAAACCCCTCCTTTAAAGTGCAGGCATTGTACTTCCCATTTCCAGGACTCAAGTCCGACTATATGAAAATAACCGGTTTCCCTGAATCCCTTCACTAAATATTACCCTGCTCACACTCCAACAGATCGTCAGGTCCCAAGTATCATTCGTCTCCATTCACTCCTATCTAACACGCTCACGCACACTTGCTGGAAGTCCAAGCCCCTTGCCCACAAAAACCTCCTTTACCCCCTCTCACCCACAAAAACCTCCTTTACCCCCTCTCTCCAACCCTTTCGAGGACGACCCCTACCCCGCCTTCCTTCCCCTATAGATTTGTATGCTTTCCATGTCATTCTACTTTGATCCATTCTCTCTAAATGACCAAACCACCTCAACAACCCCTCTTCTGCCCTCTGACTAATACTTTTATTAACTCCACACCTTTTCCTAATTTCCACACTCAGAATTTTCTGCATAATATTTACACCACACATTGCCCTTAGACAGGATATCTCCACTGCCTCCAACCGTCTCCTCGCTGCTGCATTTACCACCCAAGCTTCACACCCATATAAGAGTGTTGGTACTACTATACTTTCATACATTCCCTTCTTTGCCTCCATAGATAATGTTTTTTGACTCCACATATACCTCAATGCACCACTCACCTTTTTTCCCTCATCAATTCTATGATTAACCTCATCCTTCATAAATCCATCTGCCGACATGTCAACTCCCAAGTATCTGAAAACATTCACTTCTTCCATACTCCTCCTCCCCAATTTGATATCCAATTTTTCTTTATTTAAATCATTTGACACCCTCATCACCTTACTCTTTTCTATGTTCACTTTCAACTTTCTACCTTTACACACATTCCCAAACTCATCCACTAACCTTTGCAATTTTTCTTTAGAATCTCCCATAAGCACAGTATCATCAGCAAAAAGTAACTGTGTCAATTCCCATTTTGAATTTGATTCCCCAAAATTTAATCCCACCCCTCTCCCGAACACCCTAGAATTTACTTCCTTTACAACCCCATCTATAAATATATTAAACAACCATGGTGACATTACACATCCCTGTCTAAGACCTACTTTTACCGGGAAGTAGTCTTCCTCTCTTCTACACACCCTAACCTGAGCCTCACTATCCTCATAAAAACTCTTTACAGCATTTAATAACTTACCACCTATTCCATATAGTACTTGCAACATCTGCCACATTGCTCCGCATTTATCCAACATTTATCCAACCTAAATTTGAAACTATCCAAGGTTTTAGCATCGATAAGACCTTGGGTAAAGGGATGGGGATTGTAGTGGCAGGCTTTCTTGTGAAGAACATTGTGATGGGCAACTGAGACCGTTTCTTCATATCTACAAACAGAGTTTTGTAGGGTATTATGCCTCATCAGTGCCATTCATGAACTACAAAGTCTTCAACACGAATATGATTTGGTGGCTGGGAATTCGTGAATGTGTGAAGGCCGCGAAAGTTGAAAACGAGAATGTTGAGGGAGACCTGTACGTATACAGTAAGGCCCCGCTTTATGGCGTTTCACCTGACGGCATTCCGCTAATATGGCGATGTCAAATTATGACCAAAATTTGCTATACGGCAAGCGGTCTTTCAAATACGGCGCCCCCCACCCAGTTTGTTTACATTTTCCGTGGCCTCATCTATTATGTCAGGAAACTTTCCAAAATTTTAAGTGTTTTAAAGTTATTGCATATTTTATATGTACTCTGATAATTATACTTAAGTGTACCTGTATCTAAATATACTTACACACTGTGCTGGTGTGAAGGTACACATTAAAATCGCCAGGTCTCTCTCTCTACTCATGACGCCAATACTACATAATAATAATCACTCTTGGGCACACTAAATGTCTTATTTTACATCAATATAGGCATTTTCATTAATCCATCTATGATATTTTCCTCAAAATTATATATGAAACCCATTACATAGCATATAAACATGATACATACACTCACAGAATAAAAATTGATGTAAATATGAGATTCGTTTTCAAAACAGCTGTGTAGGTAGTGTTGGAAGAATTACGTTTTCTCTAGTCAAACTGGGGGATAACTGTAGGAAAATGTTCTTTTCATATGCCTTTACTCTATATATAGCAATTCACGACCCTTGTGGGTTTAGTGCATTTTATAATAAATAATAATAATAATAATAATAATATTATTATTATTATTATTATTATTATTATTATTAATATTAATATCTTCATTCACTCTAAAAATGGTGTGTTGCTGTTTGTTTATTCTGAACTAACTTGTACAACTTGTACACAATGTAAGAGTATTTGTATTGTGAGGTAATTATTATTATAATAAAAAATATTGAGGTAAATGTTTTACAAACTTACAAATGGACGTGAATGAACTAAAAGTAGACACATATTATTATTATTTTATTATTATCACACTGGCCGATTCCCACCAAGGCAGGGTGGCCCGAAAAAGAAAAACTTTCACCATCATTCACTCCATCACTGTCTTGCCAGAAGGGTGCTTTACACTACAGTTTTTAAACTGCAACATTAACACCCCTCCTTCAGAGTGCAGGCACTGTAATTCCCATCTCCAGGACTCAAGTCCTGCCTGCCGGTTTCCCTGAACCCCTTCATAAATGTTACTTTGCTCACACTCCAACAGCACGTCAAGTATTAAAAACCATTCGTCTCCATTCACTCCTATCAAACACGCTCACGCACGCCTGCTGGAAGTCGAAGCCCCTCGCACACAAAACCTCCTTTACCCCCTCCCTCCAACCTTTCCTAGGCCGACCCCTACCCCGCCTTCCTTCCACCACAGACTGATACACTCTTGAAGTCATTCTGTTTCGCTCCATTCTCTCTACATGTCCGAACCACCTCAACAACCCTTCCTCAGCCCTCTGGACAACAGTTTTGGTAATCCTGCACCTCCTCCTAACTTCCAAACTACGAATTCTCTGCATTATATTCACACCACACATTGCCCTCAGACATGACATCTCCACTGCCTCCAGCCTTCTCCTCGCTGCAACATTCATCACCCATGCTTCACACCCATATAAGAGTGTTGGTAAAACTATACTCTCATACATTCCCCTCTTTGCCTCCAAGGACAAAGTTCTTTGTCTCCACAGACTCCTAAGTGCACCACTCACCCTTTTCCCCTCATCCATTCTATGATTCACCTCATCCTTCATAGACCCATCCGCTGACACGTCCACTCCCAAATATCTGAATATATATATATATTACATATATTATTTTCATATAGTCGGACTTGAGTCCTGGAAATGGGAAGTACAATGCCTGCACTTTAAAGGAGGGGTTTGGGATATTGGCAGTTTGGAGGGATATGTTGTGTATCTTTATATGTGTATGCTTCTAGACTGTTGTATTCTGAGCACCTCTGCAAAAACAGTGATAATGTGCGAGTGTGGTGAAAGTGTTGAATGATGATGAAAGTATTTTCTTTTTGGGGATTTTCTTTCTTTTTTGGGTCACCCTGCCTCGGTGGGAGACGGCCGACTTGTTGAAAAAAAAAAAAAAAATATATATATATATTTATTCCTAGGTAGTAGATTGGTAAACAGCAACCGCCCAGTGAGGTACTACCGTCCTGCCAAGTGAGTGTACAACGAAAACCTGTAATTGTTTTACATGATGGTAGGATTGCTGGTGTCTTTTGTCTGTCTCATAAACATGCAAGATTTCAGGTATGTCTTGCTACTTCTACTTGCACTTAGGTCACACTACACATACATGTACAAGCATATATACACACCCTTCTGGGTATTCTTCTATTTTCTTTCTAGTTCTTGTTCTTGTTTATTTCCTCTTATCTCCATGGGGAAGTGGAACAGGATTCTTCCTCCGTAAGCCATGTGTGTTGTATCTTCATCAACATTTAACAATTCCTCAAAATATTCCCTCCATCTTCCCGATACCTCTAACTCTTCATTTAATAACTCTCCTCTCCTATTTTTAACTGTCAGATCCGTTTGTTCTCTAGGCTTTCTCAACTTATTAATCTCACTCCAAAACTTTTTCTTATTTTCAACAAAATTTGTTAAAGTTTATTTATATATTTATTTATTTATTTATTTATTTGTTTATTTATTTACTTAGCACTGGCTCTCTCCCACTGAGGCAGGATGACCCAAAAAAGAAACACTTTCACCATGATTTACACTATTACTGTATATGTATGCATTTATAATTTTTATCTCAGCATCTTTTATTATCGTCTTTAAATTGGATATACAATTTTCAGGTGTCCAGGTCGCACAAATTACCGTTGTATACCAGAATGGCTGTTCTGTGATGGCAAAGATGATTGTCGAGATAATACGGATGAACTAGTTGAACATTGCCCTAAGTGCCATGAGAATGGAGACTTCCAATGTAAAAACAGACGCTGCATCCCCAAGTATGTATTTATTACATTTTTTGGAGTTTTTTAGACAGTCTGCCTATGTATCTAAACTGAGCCATAAAATCATTATCAGTTTACCTCTTCTATGAAAACATAAAATAGTTATGTGGCCCAGTCATAAGACCATTATTAATAAATATCACCCTCTTCCCTAAAAAATACCATAAGTTGTGCCCTTTCTTTTGTGTAGCTATTTTACCTCTTATTATTTATACTTAACATAAGTATAGTATTGAACTAATTTACATCTACCTCAGACATCTTACAAACATATACAGTAGGGCCCCACTTATATGGCAGGTTAGGTTCCAGGCTACCTCCAGAAAGTGGACATCGCTGGAAAGCAGAATGCCATTTTTTCCACTTATAAATGATATAAATGTCAGATAAGGAGTTTACACTAACATATATTAAGTTAGAAATAGAACTTGGCATTAAAAACAATGAAAAGTAAAATACACACACAATACACTCATTACTTATCTTAAAATATTTGTAGTTTTAATGTAGGGTGAGAGGCGAGTAGTATTTATTGTAAGAGGTCAGATGTGGTAGGTATGGTAGGTGTGGTAGATATGGCCATCCCACCACACGTAATATACATTTAAAGTACCCTAGAGCAATAAAATGCATATACAGTACACTCACTACTTGCCTTAAAATATCTGTAGTCTTAATGTAGGGTGAGAAGTGAGTAAATGAGATAAAATGAATAAATGAGGGAGAGAGAGAGAGAAAAAGAGAGAATGAGTAAATGAGAGAGGACAGAGATGCGGATTATGTAAACAAGAAGATGAATGTGTTTGATTATGGTTCATACATGTTTATTTCCATGTTTGTGAGTAAGCTATTCCTAGCTCCAACCATCCCACCAGAAGTCTTGCTTATCATCAACACCCTTAAAAACAAGGCAGGAGACATAAACAACTTGCCTGCTTTTATGTACAAAAAAGCTTCTCAAGTATTGTCACCAATTATTGCAACACACTTTAACAAATCCATAGAATCGTCTACCTTCCCAAAAATCCTCAAAATAGCGAGGGTCACTCCGATCCATAAAGGAGGTGACCAAGCTGACTTGAATAACTATAGACCAATATCTAACTTACCACTGCTCTCTAAAATCTTTGAAAAATTAATTCATAAACGGATTTATTCCTACCTCGTCTCACAACATATTAAACCCTTGTCAGTTTGGATTCAGTAATAATAAAAGCACAAATGATGCTATCATACACATGCTAGAACTAATATATACTGCACTCGAAAAGAAAGAAGTCCCGCTGAGCATTTTCATTGATTTACGTAAAGCTTTTGATACAGTCGACCATGAACTGCTGTACTCTAAATTAACGCACTATGGTATCAGAGGTCACTCCCTCAACTACCTAAAGTCATACCTTAGTAGCAGAATTCAATATGTGTACGCAAATGGTGCAAACTCTTCCACCCAACCAGTCATAGTAGGAGTCCCACAGAGAAGTGTCTATGGACCACTCCTCTTTCTCATCTACATCAATGATCTACCGAATGCATCACAGCTACTCAAACCCATATTATTTGCAGATGACACTACATGCGTCTTCTCCACCCAAACCCCAAATTCTGAGACCTAAGTGCTTATACCTCTTCGTGCCACTTTCGTCAACACTTGTATAGCTACTGGGTGTCATGATTGCTTGGCAGATACAAAATATAGTAATTAAAATATCTTAACACAGTTCACAAACAAAGCTGCCTTGTAGCAGAGAAAGACTGGGCATGTATGAATCAGGAATGGTGGGGGGGGGGGGGTGCTGGAGAATGGTAGGGGATGGCTTCCCGGTTGCTACACAACAAGGTGGCCGCTTGAGCAAAAGAGAATTTTTTTTTTCCTTCTCACAAACTGAACCATGTTAAATTAATCATACAACGTGTTACATAAAATTGTGCAGCAATTCTTCAATGGCGGTCTACTGTATTATTATAATAACAGTAGAGCTTCAGTTCCCTAAATTAATAATAATAATAATCATAGGTAGTAGGTTGGTAGACAGCAACCACCCAGGGAGGTACTACCGTCCTGCCAAGTGAGTGTAAAACGAAAGCCTGTAATTGTTTTACATGATGGTAGGATTGCTGGTGTCCTTTTTTCTGTCTCATGAACATGCAAGATTTCAGGTATGTCTTGCTACTTAGGTCACACTACACATACATGTACAAGCACATATATACACACCCCTCTGGGTTTTCTTCTATTTTCTTTCTAGTTCTTATTCTTGTTTATTTCCTCTTATCTCCATGGGGAAGTGGAACAGAATTCTTCCTCCATAAGTCATGCGTGTTGTAAGAGGCGACTAAAATGCCGGGAGCAAGGGGCTAGTAACCTCTTCTACTGTATATATTACTAAATGTAAAAGGAGAAACTTTCGTTTTTCCTTTTGGGCCACCCTGCCTCGGTGGGATACGGCCGGTGTGTTGAAAGAAAGAATAATAATAATAATGATAGAGCTTCAGTTCCCTAAATTAACAGTAATAATAATTATTTTAATAATGATAGAGCTTCAGTTCCCTAAATTAATAGTAATAATAATAATGCATAATATATACGTAATAATAATTCAGATTGCTTCTGCTAGTTGGCACAGCTGGTAAGCAGTAAACATGTTTACATCCCTGTGGGGGGCAGTCCTCTCATGCTTGTTTGCATTTTTTTACAGTCATTTGGCCAAATTTCTTTTTTCTAACCATGGGTCCTAGTGATCTACTGCAGTTAGCCTCAAAAATACTCCATTTTCTCTTACAGTAAGAACATGGGAAGATACTAGAGTCAAATTGGGACAGAAATGGCTGACGCTTCTGCCGCTGCCACTTCCTCTGCCACCATATTATGGCCTATTTTATTCATTCTAGAGTACATATCATGTTTCTGTGCTAATTATATTGTTTATTATGTCATATTAGATGAATTGTGATAGATAAATAAGCCGTACAGTTGATAATAGCGTCATATTCAAATATTTTTTCTCATCTCTCCAGAGTGCAGGAATGAATTAATGGCTTTTCAATTAATTTAAATGAGGAAAATTAATTTGATATACGAGTAAATTGAGTTACGAGCTAGCTCCTGGAATGGATTAAACTTGTAAGTCAAGGTTCCACTCTAATTCTTAGTGTTAAGTAGTCAGTAAGCCAGTAATGTTAAGTCAACCCATAATGCCTAGGCATAATAGAGGCTCTCTTTGCATTGCAACCCATTATTGTAAATATATAATCTCAATGTACTATTTGCAAAGACATAAATAAAAAAAAAATGTTTTTTTCAGGTACAGGTATACACAAATGTAGTTACATAGATTATTATACATAGCAGCATGTGCATAGATTACCTAGGATAACCCCAAGAAGTCAGAGTGACTTATTTCTGTGTTTGTGAAGCTTATACCATAATACAAACACCTTACATTGTGTACAAGTTGTCTCCACATTGGTAAAGTAGAACAAATAAAGAGCTACACTCCCATTCTCATGTAGCACACCATTTTTTATAAGGAATGATGCTCTGAGTGAAGGCATATGGAAGGAATAATTTTCTACAGTTACCCCCAGTAATACTATTGTATACACATTTTCTTTGGTGTTGAACTAGAGAAAACGTTATTCTTTCCAACACTCCGACAAGACGACTGGAAAAACTTCATATTTATGTTAATTATTCTACTGTGGGGTGTATTTATCATGTTCATATGTTACGTAGTGTGTTTATAATATAATTTTGAAAAAAAAATATCATGGGTGGATTAATGAAAATTGTTATATTAATGTAATATATGACATTTAATGCACCTCAGTTATTATTATTATGTTTTATTATTATTATCATTATTAACCCTTAAACTGTCCAAACGTAGATCTATGTTTGCATGCATAGCGCTCCAAATGTAGATCAACGTTTCCATGCATAGCGCTCCAAACGTAGATCAGCATTTTATTTTTCATTCCTTCTAATTTGGCACAATAGGCTTGAGTCGCCTAGACATGAAAGAATGGGTCTGTGCACTCAGTGTGCACACTATTAAAAAAATCTGGGAGCACTTAGTTCCTTATGGGAGCACCAGTTCAATTGAGCACCAGCTAGAGCAAATAGCATGGCAAACACCAGGGATTCACTGATGCCATGTCGCATTAACACTCCCATTTTAAGAGGAAAGTAAAAATAAGTTAGATAAATACATGAGTCTAGGTAGTAGGTTAGTAGACAGCAACCGCCCAGGGAGGTACTACCGTCCTGCCAAGTGAGTGTAAAACTGAAGCCTGTAATTGTTTTACACGATGGTAGGATTGCTGGTGTCTTTTTTCTTCTGTCTCATACACATGCAAGATTTCAGGTACGTCTTGCTACTTCTGCTTACACTTAGGTCACACTACACATACATGTACAAGCATGTATATACACACCCCTTTGGGCTTTCTTCTATTTTCTTTCTAGTTCTTGTTCTTGTTTATTTCCTCTTACCTCCATGGGGAAATGGAACAAAATTCTTCCTCCGTAAGCCATGCGTGTTGTAAGAGGCGACTAAAATGCCTGGATCAAGGGGCTAGTAACCCTTTCTCCTGTATATATTACTAAATGTACAAGGAGAAGCTTTCGTTTTTCCTTTTGGGCCACCCCGCCTTGGTGGGATACGGCCGGTGTGTTGAAAGAAAGAAAGAAAATGCATGAGTGAGTGTGGGTGGGTGTGAGTTCGACCTGACGAGCTTGTGCTAGTCAATGGATGTGACCTGACTAGGTGGGTCATTTGTCTAAGCTGGGGGGGGGAGTGTGATATGTACCTGCCTTGCATGGGCCAGTAGTCCTGCTGCAGTGTTCCTTCTTTCTTATGTTCTTATGTATTTGGCCAGCTGGCTTGCTTTGGCTGTCTCTGGCTGTCTCTCTGTCTATATCTCTATCTGTCTATATATCTGTCTATCTATATCTCTATCTATCTGTATCTCAGTCTATCTATATCTCTGTCTATCTATATCTGTCTCACATGTACACATAAGTACAGTTATTATACATAGTGTAAATTACCTAGGATAATCCAAAAGTTCCAGGCAAAGATAGACAGACAGATAGATAGACAGAAACATGTTTGTGTATCAGTGAAAACAAATAAAGCCAGGGTTCCCCCGAGCACCCATTATCAAATGTCACCGAGCTGATAACAGATGTCATAACAAGATTCTTCAAGGAGTTTGATATCCTATACTCCAGGCAGACAAGCAGAGACAGACAGACACAGGCAGACAGACAGAGACAGACAGATAGATAGGCAGGCAGATAGACAGATAGAGAGATAAATAGACAGAGAGACAAGACATGTTTGTGTGTAACAGTGATAACAAATACAGCGAGAGTTAGCTGGAGCAGTGGGCATTTATCAAATGTCACTAGGCTGTCAACCATGTAGAGATGTCTTTCATAACAACATGCTTCAAGGCGTATGTCAGGGTATCTAAAACATTGCTGGGACCTATAAATATTTTGTATATATTTCTAAACAATAGTAAATAACCCAGGCAGGTGTAAATGTTCACCTGTCAATGTGACTGTGACTATTTGAGCATTATTTCAGTACCTAATATTAGTGTCAGAACAAAGATTGGCTATGAAATTACAAGAACTATTATAAATTGTAATTATCAGAACATAAAAATATAAATTGAAATGAAAACTAAAAAAAAAGGTTTATCGGCAACACTTCTGCAAGTGGCAGGAGTCGATGTTGCTGACAGGTGAGCATCCAAAGCCAACTTCACAGTCTTATATCTCGGTAAGTACTGACCCTAAATTTTTTTTTTAATTCTATAACATGTAGAAAAATGTGCTCTTCATTTTAAAAGAATAAAACAATATTTTTATTTTTTCAAAATATTCGGAGCACCACATGAGTTAACTTAGATCTATGTTTAAGGGTTAATATGGTGTCTTCAAGACTAATAAGACACTCTTAGTGATTTTAATGTGTACCTGCATGCCAGCACAATGTGCAAGTTTATTTAGGTACAAATACACATCAGTATAATTATCAGAGTACAACCTCTCCTCACTTACTGACGTACTCGTTTACTGATGTACTCGTTTACCGACAACTCGGAGTTATGACAGGCTCTCCGACAAGTTGTTATTGTATACTGTGTGAGAACTTGGATCATGAACAGACAGTACAGCATCTCAGCATCAACCATCTTAGTCTCCTTCCTACAGCCACTCAGTACACTAGTAAAGTAAAGTAAAGTAAAGGTTTATTTCTTTGTAAAGGTTACAATATGTAATTACAATTTTGGTTTGCTAAGTAGAAAGAAAGCCACTAACATGCCGGGGCATGATAATGGCTTTCTTTCTGCTTAGCAAACCAAGACTAGATATTTGTACAGATTTCCTGTTTTTTTCCTCTTGGAAGAGGAAAACAAGAGGAAAATGGAAGAAATACAAAAGAAGTTCATTGTAAAGGGGTTAGTGATGTGTCTCAGCATCAAGCAATCTCCTAGACTACATATTTTGTCTATAAATTTGTACTTTATTGTGCATCCCCTAGTAGAAGATAGAGTTAGAAGTGCAGCAGCACTTGGAAGAAGAAAAAACAAGAGGAAAATGGAAGAAGTACAAAAGAAGTTCACAGTAAAGGGGTTAGCTGGTGTGTTTGTATGTGTGTTTACATTCTCGGTGTATCGTGGCAGTTTAAGAAATAATTAAGATCTGTGAACAAGGTATGTCGATGGTAATAATAATTATTATAATATAATAAATAATAATTGCTTTGGAGTGCTTTAAACATCAGAAACCAAACCAGGCGCGGATCTAGGAACAAAGTTTGGGGGGGGCCCGACGGCAGAATTTTCGGTTGTTTAAAGAGCATTAGCATTACCGTTTCTCCACTAACGGGATTCTTATTTGTTAATTACTGGCGGACTGACCTAAATGAATGGGCATAACCATCTGCTCTAGGTGCCAGTGTTTCTCTTCGGATCCAAATGAGAGGGCCGATTTTTCTGAGAAAAAAAAACACTGACCTTACAATGTGAGGAATTTTGTATCTTATTAAAACTTTATTGAAAGTAAGAATTTAATAGCTAGAGACTTTTACATTAGACATTAACTTAAATGTAGAATAAATATATATATATATATATATATATATATATATATATATATATATATATATATATATATATATATATATGTATGTATGTATGTATGTATGTATGTTTCTTTCTTTCAACATGCCGGCTGTATCCCACCGAGGCGGGTTGGCCCAAAAGGAAAACGAAAGTTTCTCCTTTTACATTTAGTAATATATACAGGAAAAGAGGTTACTAGCCCCTTGCTCCCGGCATTTTAGTCGCCTCTTACAACACGCATGGCTTACGGAGGAAGAATTCTGTTCCACTTCCCCATGGAGATAAGGGGAAATAAACAAGAATAAGAACTAGAAAGAAAATAGAAGAAAACCCAGAGGGGTGTGTATATATATGCTTGTACATGTATGTGTAGTGTGACCTAAGTGTAAGTAGAAGTAGCAAGACGTACCTGAAATCTTGCATGTTCATGAGACAGAAAAAAGGACACCAGCAATCCTACCATCATGTAAAACAATTACAGGCTTTCATTTTACACTCACTTGGCAGGACGGTAGTACCTCCCTGGGCGGTTGCTGTCTACCAACCTACTACCTAGGATAAATATATATATATATATATATATATATATATATGTATATATGTATATATATATGTATATATATATGTATATATGTATATATATATATATATATACATGTACATGTATATATATATATATATATATATATATATATATATATATATATATACATGTATATATATATATATATATATATATATATATATATATATATATATATATATATATATATATATATATATATATATATATATATATATAATATATATATATATATATGCAAAGGTTATTACACTGAAAGGATTAATCACACTGCAGCCTAAGCAAAGAGAAGACGGCGGTTCCTTTCCGCAAACTTGTTGATCACACGATCAACAGGAACATGTACATCGCTATGGACGGCGAGTAGTGCGAGGCCGTTGAGGCGATCCTGACCTATGGTGCTCCTCAAGTATGTCTTCAGGCGTTTCAGGGCTGAGAACGATTGTTCGGCTTCTGCATTTGAGACTGGCAGGGTCAGTAGGATGGTAAGGAGCTTCGCGATGTTCGGAAACATACGGGCCTCGGCGTATTCCTTTGCTTTCTTGACAAATTCGAAGGCCGGAGCGGAACATGTCCACCGCTGTGTTTCCGTCTGCATGAGCAAAAGTGACTCAACGTCACTTTCGTAGAGTTTAGTGGCTTTAAGAACAGCATCCACATTTGCTTTTGAGCCCCTGAGCAGCTCCTTTAATCGGAGAGCAACGGGCACAGTGTCATCATCAAATCTGCTCTTCAACTCAGCGATCACATGGTCAACGAACGGAATATACACCGAGCGCCGATAGTACTCCTCAGCAGATGCCGCTGGGACATTCGCGCGTTGTGTCTGTCATGCACAGACTCTGGGAATAGGGACGTCATCGTGAGCTGAGCCCACTTCAACTAGAAGATCTTTGGCTTTCACGAACACAGAGTGGAAGTACTCCTCGGCATCCGCTCTAAATTTGGAGAATAGAGTCAAGCAACACTGCTTGACGCTCGCTGAAGCTGAGCCTCGCTCTCTCAGAGCCTGCCTGCCTCTCTGGGTGTTATGCGAAATTTCTTTCAAGTTAGGACATTTCCACAATTTTTTTTGCCACATCTCATTATTCTCAGCATCAATACAGCTCCAAAATGTTTATTATAAGTATCCAACCTTAAAAAGCATTTTTGTATTGTTATGGAGCTAGAGGTATTAGTGGTCTGTAAACTTGCAAAGTTGCAAAACAAATTTAAATGCATCCCAAAGCAGTGGCGTAACTACGGGGAGCCTGGGGGGTCCGCCCCCCTCTCCCTCACTAGAGCTGTGGGCCCCCCCCCCACTTGAAAAGGAGTATCTGCATAGTTTTGTGTCTAGAAAAGTAAAAAAAAAAAAAATATATATATATATACAGTGGACCCCCGGTTAACGATATTTTTTCACTCCATAAGTATGTTCAGGTGCCAGTACTGACCGAATTTATTCCCATAAGGAATATTGTGAAGTAGATTAGTCCATTTCAAACCCCCAAACATACACGTACAAATGCACTTACATAAATACACTTACATAATTGGTCGCATTCGGAGGTAATCGTTATGCGGGGGTCCACTGTATATATATATCGGCTTTAAAATCTCAAATAATTCGGGAGGGCATGCCCCCACCATGTAAAGGATTGGCCCCTCCTTCCCCTCGCCTCAAAATGAAAACCCAGCTACGACACTGGGCCAAAGCCCAAAGAGGGCCAAAGGGGGGGGCCTGGGCCCCCTGGGCCCCCCTCTTATATCCACGCCTGAACCAAACCTATATGAAATACTTATGACATTTAAAATGCGCCAGATCGATTATTTATTATTATTATTATTATTATAAATTATCATAAATTATTATAAAAATTGTTATAAATTAATAATATTATTATAAATTATTATTAATATAACTGTTATAAATTAATAATTATATGTAATAATAATTTATAATAATTTTATAATTTATGGTAATTTATAATAATAATAATAATAATAATAATAATAATAATAATAATAATAATAATAATAATAATAATAAATAATCGATCTGGCTCATTTTAAATGTCGTAGGTATTTTGTATAGGTTTGGTTTCTGGCGTGTAAAGCACTCCAAAGCAATTATTATTTATTATAATAATTATTATTACCATCGACATACCTTGTTCACAGATCTTAATTATTTCTTAAACTGCCACGATACACCGAGAATGTAAACACACATACAAACACACCAGCTAACCCCTTTACTGTGAACTTCTTTTGTACTTCTTCCATTTTCCTCTTGTTTTTTCTTCTTCCAAGTGCTGCTGCACTTCTAACTCTATCTTCTACTAGGGGATGCACAATAAAGTACAAATTTATAGACAAAATATGTAGTCTTGGAGATTGCTTGATGCTGAGACACATCACTAACCCCTTTACAATGAACTTCTTTTGTATTTCTTCCATTTTCCTCTTGTTTTCCTCTTCCAAGAGGAAAAAAACAGAAATCTGTACAAATATCTAGTCTTGGTTTGCTAAGCAGGAAGAAAGCCACTATCATGCCCTGGCATGTTAGTGGCTTTCTTTCTACTTAGCAAACCAAAATTGTAATTACATACTGTAACCTTTACAAAGAAATAAATCTTTACTTTACTTTACTAGTGTACTGAGTGGCTGTAGGAAGGAGACTAAGATGGTTGATGCTGAGATGCTGTACTGCCTGTTCATGATCCAAGTTCTCACACAGTATACAACAACAACTTGTCGGAGAGCCTGTCATAATTCCGGGTTGTCGGTAAACGAGTAATAATAATAATAATAAATAATAATAATAATAATAAATGCTATTTTTGCATTTTTTTCTCATGACAAGAGTGATCTAGGAGTGTTTCCCCTGATGTAAACACCATTTTCTTTCATTATAGACCAGAGGTGCAGACGAGAAAACGTATCTAGCTTATGATCAATCCTAGAGCAGCAGCCACCATGTCTACACATAATTTGGCATATATTATTCATTTCAGCATCTTTATTACAGTTCTAGGGTATTTATCGTGTTTTTGATATCAATTTGGAATAAATGTAATAGATAGATAACCTTTATTATGAATATTAGCATAATTACACATTTTATTAGTGCCACGGCTAACAGCCGACGCCCATGATGACTAACCAGATATTGAATGCTGCTGCTCCCCTCTCCCTCTCTCATGTAGCTCCTCCCACTTTGTAACGATGGTAGATGATGAATTTAATGTATTAGACAGAAAAATTAAAAAAGGCTTAATAACTCGGAAAAAATTCTGAAAATTCACTACAAGTTCAGATGTCTATTGCTTGCTGCATCATAAAAAGTTTTGTAAAATGACTAGTATAATTCTTTGTAGAAACATGGTACAAAGATGATACTTATACTAAAATGTTGCCAGATTCTTAAGCTATTTTTCTGTAAGCTTAACTTGTATGTGTATTTTTCTTTTTTATTGTTTTCTGTAATATATGAGTTTTTTATTTTTTCAACAAGTCAGCCGTCTCCCACTGAGGCAGGGTGACCCAAAAAAGAAAGAAAATCCCCAGAAAGAAAATACTTTCATCATTCAACACTTTCACCTCACTCACACATAATCACTGTTTTTGCAGAGGTGATCTGAATGTTAGAGCTTAGAAGCATATACGTATAAAGATACACAACATATCCCTCCAAACTGCCAATTTCCCAAACCCCTGCTTTAACTCTTAAACAGTCCAAACGTATATATACGTTCTCTCACATAGCACCCCAAATTTTTTGAGGAAAAAAAAAATTTTTTTTTTAATAGGAAAAAAGAGCATATGGTACCCAGGCATCCCCAGTTATTTTAATATGGCGCACAGTGAGTGCGCACACCCATTCTCTCATGTCTAGGCATCTCAGGCTTATCGTGGCAATGTTGAATGAATGACAAAGAAAACGTATATATACATTTGGGGCGCTACACGAGAGAACGTATATATACATTTGGGGCGCTACACGAGAGAACGTATATATACATTTGGACTGTTTAAGGGTTAAAGTGCAGGCATTGTACTTCCCATTTCCAGGACTCAAGTTCGGCTATATAAAAATAACTGGTTTCCCTGAATCCCTTCACTAAATATTACCCTGCTCACACTCCAACAGCTCGTCAGGTTCCAAATACCATTCGTCTCCATTCACTCCTATCTAACACGCTCATGCACGCTTGCTGGAAGTCCAAGCCCCTTGCCCACAAAACCTCCTTTACCCCCTCCCTCCAATCTTTTCAAGGGCAACCCCTACCCCGCCTTCCTTCCCCTACAGATTTATATGCTCTCCATGTCATTCTACTTTGATCCATTTTCTCTAAATGACCAAACCACTTCAACAACCCCTCTTCAGCCCTCTGACTAATACTTTTATTAACTCCACACCTCCTAATTTCCACACTCTGAATTTTCTGCATAATATTCACATCACACATTGTTTTTAGACAGGACATCTCCACTGCTTCCAACCGCCTCCTCGCTACGGCATTACAACCCAAGCTTCACAACCATATAAGAGTGTTGGTACTAATATACAGTGGACCCCCGGTTAACGATATTTTTCTCTCTCCAGAAGTATGTTCAGGTGCCAGTACTGACCGAATTTGTTCCCATAAGAAATATTGTGAAGTAGATTAGTCCATTTCAGACCCCCAAACATACACGTACAAACGCACTTACATAAATGCACTTACATAATTGGTCGCATTCGGAGGTAATCGTTATGTGGGGGTCCACTGTACTTTCATACATTCCCTTCTTTGCCTCCATAGATAATGTTTTTTGTCTCCACATATAACTCAACGCACCACTCACCTTTTTTCCTTCATCATTTCTATGATTAACCTCATCCTTCATAAATCCATCCGCTGACACATCAACTCCCAAATATCTGAAAACATTCACTTCTTCCATACTCCTCTTCCCCAATTTGATATCAAACTTTTCTTTATCTAAATCATTTGATACCCTCATCACCTTACTCTTTTCTATGTTCACTTTCAACTTTCTACCTTTACACACACTCCCAAACTCGTCCACTAACCTTTGCAATTTTTCTTTAGAATCTCCCATAAGCACAGTATCATCAGCAAAAAGTAAATGTGTCAATTCCCATTTTGTATTTGATTCCCCATAATTTAATCCAACCCCTCTCCCGAACACCCTAGCATTTACTTCTTTTACAACCCCATCTATATATAAGAGTTATGCAAATTAAAATAAAGTTATCAAGTTGGAATTTCATTTCTATTTTACTTTTTCTTTCTAATATACGTATTTAATTTGCCATTTGGCATCGTTACAAAGTGGGCGGAGCTAGCTGTAGCAGAGGAGGAAGGAGCAGTGTCTCAATAACTCATAAGAACATAAGAGAGGAGGAACACTGCAGTAGGCCTGTTGGCCCATACTAGGCAGGTCCTTCACAATCCATCCCACTAACAAAATATTTGCCCAACCCAATTTTCAATGCTACCCAATAAATAAGCTTTGATAATTCTATATACTCATGTGCAACCCCTTTCAAATCTAACCCCTCTCACCCATGTATTTATCCAACCTAAATTTGAAACTTCCCAATGTTTTAGCTTTGATAACCCTACTAGGTAGACCGTTCCACTCATCAACTACCCTATTACCAAACCAGTACATATTTTCCTATATCCTTTCTAAATCTAAACTTATCTAATTTGAATCCATTATTGCGAGTTCTCTCCTGGAGAAATATCCTCAAGACCTTATTTATATCCCCTTTGTTAATACCCATCTTCCACTTATACACTTCAATCACGTCTCCCTTCATACTTCGTCTTACAAGTGAATGTAGTTTAAGGGTTTTCAATCTTTCTTCATATGGAAGATTTCTAATGCTGTGTATTAATTTAGTCATTCTACACTGAATGTTTTCTAATGAATTTATATCCATTCTGTATTATGGAGACCAGAACTGAGCTACATAATCTAGGTGAGGCCTTACTAATGATCTATAAAGCTGTAATATAACCACTGGACTTCTTTTGCTTATGCTTCTTGATATAAATCCCAGTAATTGCCTTATTATGTATGCTTAGGCATTGCTGTCTTGGTTTAAGATTGCTGCTTACCATAACCCCCAAGTCTTTTTTGCAATCTGTATGGCTAAGTACTACATTATTTAACTTAGAAGTGCTAGGGTTATGGACACTCCCAAGCAACAGAACCTTGCATTTATCTTCATTGAACTGCATCTGCCACTTTTCTGACCAGAAATTGAGTTTGTCTAAATTCTACTGAAGTTCCGTGACATCTACGTTTGAAATAAAGTTGGTAGAATTACCGACAATATGTAAAGTAAAAGGACACAAGTGCAACTAATGTGACATTTATTGTGGCAACGTTTCGCTCTCCAGGAGCTTTATCAAGCCATTACAAACAATACATGGACACAGAGGGTATATAAAGGCTCAGAGTGAGGTGAATACTAGTGAGGTACCATTTCGATGTTCACTAGTGGTAGTAGTAGTAGTAGTAGTAGTAGTGGTAGTGACAAAAGTAATACAATATGGTAAAGCAATTAATTCGTACATGAGTAAAAGGATATAAAAGTTATTACTTGGGTAACATAAAAATAGGTTGGACAAATATAAACTGGAATGAGGCAGCTTGTTTCAGTGTTCATTCTCTGTGCTTTGTGTAGTATAACAGGAGAGACTATGTGATGGCAGGGTTTACTGTTTTCAGAAGGATTTTTGCTAAGACTTCAGAGATGGTGAAGCTGCCGTTGTTTTGTTTAATTGTATTCGAAACAGCGATCAGTGCTGATTCGAGGCACTTGCGTCTGCGGAAATTAGTTTCTTTGATCACTAATTGGGCGTCTCTGAATTTCATGAGATGACTGGAGGAATTTCGGTGTTGTACACAGGCGTTGTTCAGGTTATCGTTCCTACATGCGTAAATGTGTTCATTGAGGCGGGTGTCGAGGTTTCTGGCTGTTTCACCTACGTAAATCTTGTTGCAGCCTCCACAGGGTATAGTGTAAACTCCTGCATTGACTGGTTCGTGGTGCTTGGATTTTGTCCTGGTTATATCCTTTATTGAAGTGCTAGAAGCGATGGCGACTCTGGTGTTAGCTTGTGAAAGTGCTTTTGAGACGTTCAGTGCAACCTGACTGTTGGGAAGAATTATAACTTTGCTGGGAGTGGTGTTGATGCGTGGAGAATTTATGATCTGAAGAGCTCTTTTCTTGCAGTCTTTGATGAAAAAAGGAGGAAAATGTAACTCTGTGAATGTTTGGTGAATGTATGTACACTCCTCGTCAAGAAACTCAGGACTACAAATTCGGTATGCTCTTAGGAAAAACCCGATGATGATGCCTCTTTTGGTCTTGGTATCTTGACTGGAATAGAAGTGTGTGAGATCATTTTTATTGGTGGGTTTCCGATAAACTTGAAATCTTGGTTGTTGTCTACTTTGTGAATGAGGACTTCGAGGAAAGGTAGCTTGTCATTGGACTCTTCTTCTAGTGTAAACTGGATCGCCGGTTCAACTGCGTTGAGCCTTGCCTGAAGATCCCGTACATCAAAACGTTTTGGAGTTATTACGAGGACATCGTCCACGTAACGTAACCAAGTGACGCTTGAAGGGATGATGTTGGCGAAGTGTTCGGACTCTAGGTGTTCCATGTATAAGTTGGCTAGGACGGCACTGATGGGGGACCCCATTCCCATGCCGTAGGTTTGTTTGTAGAGCTTGTTATTGAAAGAAAAACAGTTGAAATTAAGCACTTTCACAAGGTAACACCAGAGTCGCCATCGCTTCTAGCACTTCAATAAAGGATATAACCAGGACAAAATCCAAGCACCACAAACCAGTCAATGCAGGAGTTTACACTATACCCTGTGGAGGCTGCGACAAGATTTACGTAGGTGAAACAGCCAGAAACCTCGACACCCGCCTCAATGAACACATTTACGCATGTAGGAACAATAACCTGAACAACGCCTGTGTACAACACCGAAATTCCTCCAGTCATCTCATGAAATTCAGAGACGCCCAATTAGTGATCAAAGAAACTAATTTCCGCAGACGCAAGTGCCTCGAATCAGCACTGATCGCTGTTTCGAATACAATTAAACAAAACAACGGCAGCTTCACCATCTCCGAAGTCTTAGCAAAAATCCTCCTGAAAACAGTAAACCCTGCCATCACATAGTCTCTCCTGTTATACTACACAAAGCACAGAGAGTGAACACTGAAACAAGCTGCCTCATTCCAGTTTATATTTGTCCAACCTATTTTTATGTTACCCAAGTAATAGCTTTTATATCCTTTTACTCATGTACGAATTAATTGCTTTACCATATTGTATTACTTTTGTCACTACCACCACTACTACTACTACTACTACTACCACTAGTGAACATCGAAATGGTACCTCACTAGTATTCACCTCACTCTGAGCCTTTATATACCCTCTGTGTCCATGTATTGTTTGTAATGGCTTGATAAAGCTCCTGGAGAGCGAAACGTTGTCACAATAAATGTCACATTAGTTGCACTTGTGTCCTTTTACTTTACATCTACGTTTGAATTAATTACCCTATCTATCTTTGTGTCATGGTGAATTTGCTCATATCACTAGTAATTCCCTCATCAAGGTCATTGATGTATATTATAAACAACAATGGGCCTAAGACTGATCCCTGTGGAACGCCATTGTTACAGATCCCCACTCGGATTTAACCCCATTTATGCACACACTCTGCTTCCTATTGGTGAGCCATGACTCAATCCATGACAGCACTTTTCCCCCAATGCCATGAGCTGCCACTTTCTTTAACAGTCTCTGGTGTGGTATTCTATCAGTAGCCTTACTAAAATTTAAATAGAAAATATCAAATTCTTTATCGTGATCAACAGCCTCAAAAGCTTTACTGAAGAAGATTAATAAATTAGTTAGACAGAAACAATCCTTTGTGAATTCATGCTGAGTATCATTAATCAAATTATGCGTATCGAGATTGCTTCTTATAATATCAGCTATAATTGATCCTAGTAATTTGCCTACAATTAAGGTCAGGCTTATTGGGCGGTAATTTGATAGTAACAACTTGTCCCCTGCTTTAAAAATAAGAATTACATTAGCCATCTTCCACATATTAGACACTACACCTGTTTGAAGAGATAAATTAAAAATATTAGTTAATGGTTCACAGAGTTCCATTTTGCATTCCTTAACCCTTTCAGGGTCCAGAGGCCAAATTTCAAAGTGTGCACCAAGAATTTTCATAAAATAATTTTCTTATTTTTTCTTATGAAATGGTAGAGAATCCTTTTCTGAAGGTAATAAAACAAAAAGTACGAAATTTGATGGAAAATTTATGAAATTATGCTCTTGCGAATTTTGATGTGTCAGCGATATTTACACATCGGCGATTTTACTAACTTTGACTCCCATTTTAGGCCAATTACATTATTCCAATTGACCAAATTCTTAGCCATTTCACTAGTATTACTTCTATTCTATCAATTGAGCACAAAAAATCGCTAAGTCAACTGTTTCAACTACAAAATAAAGTGATCGGAAATTGGTAATTTGGCCAATTTAATGCAAAGTTCAAAATATTCCAATTTCAAAATAGGGTCCAGAATAAACAATGCAGGCATTCCTGGCACTAAATTAACATTTCCTCTGTTCATTAGTTATGAATTCCATTTTTATTTTTTATTCACATAATGTATTTTTATTTAAACCAAAAAATAGAAGATTTACTGTTATGCAGTATTGTAATAATTGTATAAATAATATCACCACATTTGTGAATGTATATTAGACTCACCAGCTGGCGTGTATTAGATGTGTGAGGTCATTTGTTTACTCTTGAACATTGGCAATAATTTAACATTTCCGCTACTTTGAGCTCAGTTTCAAGCCATTTCCAGTATTAAAGCAATCAAAATCATCTCTATTTCTGTAATATATCTTCCATTCTATCAAATGAGACCAAGAAATCTCAAATACGAGTATAAAAAACATACGAAAAATCACCGCAAAATCACTGTTTTAATCGAAAATTACGGTCTCAGTTTCTTTCTCTCATTATGCACTGTGTGCTGCAGGATTTGTTTTATGTGGTGCACACATACCACATAGATATATTCTCTCATATCTAGGCCCAAATTTACCACTCACAGCTTATCAGAGTGAGCTGAGCTCATGGCGTAGATCTATGGTTTGGACCCTCAACTTAAAGCCATAGATCTATGGCACGGACCCTGAAAGGCTCATCTGGACCCAGTAATTTATTTTGTTTCAGTCGGTCTACTTGTTTCATAACCATTTTGCTAGTGACTGTGATATTACATAATTTATCTTCTTCAGGTCCATTTTTTTTTTTTTTCAACAAGTTGGCCGTCTCCCACCGAGGCAGGGTGACCCAAAAAAGAAAGAAAATCTCCAAAAAGAAAATGCTTTCATTATCATTCAACACTTTCACCACACTCACACATAATCACGGTTTTTGCAGAGGTGCTCAGAATACAACAGCCTAGAAGCATATACGTATAAAGATACACAACATATCCCTCCAAACTGCCAATATCCCAAACCCCTCCTTTAAAGTGCAGGCATTGTCCATTATAAAAGTTAATTACTGGGATATTGTTAGTGTCTTCCTGTGTGAAAACCGAGAGAAAATAATTATTAAAAATCGAGCACATTTCATTCTCTTTGTCAGTAAGATGCCCAGAATTATTTTTAAGGGGACCTAACTTATCTCTAACTTTTGTTCTATAGACCTGGAAAAAACCTTTTGGGTTAGTTTTTGAATTCCTAGTGCTTTAATTTCATAGTCCCTTTTAGCTTTTCTTATTCCCTTTTTAACATCCCTCTTAATGTCAATATATTGATTCATAAGATGACCCTCACCTCTTTTGATGTACCTATTAAGTTCCTTTTTTCTGCCCTAAAAGACATTTGAGCCTATTCTTCATCCATTTTGGGTCATTTCTAGTCTATCTAATTTCTTTATATGGGATAAACATTCTTTGGGTAGCATGTATAGTGTTTAGAAAGCTGTCATATTGATAGCTTTCTTTGTTATCCCAGTCAACAGATGATAAGTGTTCTCTGAGCCTATTGTAATCTGCTAAGTGAAAATCTGGGACCATTACTGAGTTGTTCCTACTATCATACTTCCATTCAATGCTAAAGGTAATTGATTTGTGGTCACTTGCGCTGAGTTCTTCTGTAATTTCTAAATTATTAACAAGGGTTTCCTTGTTTGCCAGAACCAAGTCAAGCAGGTTATTTACCCTTGTAGGTTCTGTCACAAACTGCTTCAAAAAACAATCCTTAACTACTACTACAAAGTCGTTAGATTCTAAATTCCCAGTCAAAAAATTCCAGTCTATCTGACTAAAGTTTAAATCCCCCTAGAATTACTACATTATTGTGCCTTGTGACCTTAACAATTTCCTCCCAAAGTAGTCTCCCATGGTCCTTATCTAAGTTTGGGGGACAGTATATCATGTCTAAAATCAATTTTTCATACCCCTCTGAAAATTCTATCCAGACAGACTCTTGTATGTGTTATTTCAGACTTTATACTTGTTTTTATGCAACAATTTAAACGATCTCGGACATAGAGTGCCACCCCACCCCCCTTACTGATACTTCTGTCTACTTGAAACAATTTAAAACCCTGAATGTGACATTCAGCAGGCAGGTCCCGATTTTTCATGCTAAACCATGTCTCGATTGTGGCAAAAACATCAATGTTACTTGCACTTGCAACTAATCTCAATTCGTCCATCTTATTTCTCACACCACGTGTATTAGTATAAAATATGTTTAAAAAACCACCCTTCTCTTTCCTCTTCCTGCTGATTTCTGTTCCTCTACTATACCTGTTACTGTTCTTGTCACCTAGTGCCACTGGGTTTCCAGTATTCACCAGTAACTCTACCCCATTCTGTCTATTACTGATTTCCCTAAAATTCACACTATTGCTACACTGACAATTCATTGATTTTTCACAAAAACCCATATCACTATTTCTAGTTTAAAGCGCTAAGAGCTCCCTTCACTGTGTTGGCCAGTGCTCCCACCCCATGCCTAGATAAGTGAACCCCATCCCTGGCATACATGTCATTTCTACCATAGAAAAGGACCCAGTTGTCTATGAATGTTACTGAATTTCCTTACAGTGTTTGTCCAGCCAGCAATTGAACCAGTTGCCGTGGACAACCATTCATTTCCAACTCCCCTCCTGGGCAAAATGCCACATATCACAGGGTTCCCACCTTTTTTCCTAATTATCTCTATTGCTGCCCTATACCTGCTAATCAGGTCTTCACTCCTACGTCTGCCAACATCGTTGCCTCCTGCACTGAGGCAGATATGATTGCTCCCATTACCTTTTATGATATCGTCTAGACGGCTAACAATATCCCCCATCCCAGCCCCAGGAAAACATACCCTCTGCCTCTTCTTCCTGTCCCTAAGATAAAAAATCCTATCCATAAACTTAACGTGATTGTCCCCAACTAAACCAATGTTCTTAGCTTCACTGGTAGAGTCCGTCGTGACGTTCTCAATGGTCTTCATTGAAGTTTCAAGGAATGTCAGCTCACTTTCGTCTGCCACTGCTTCCTTGGTGCTTGTTGTGACGTTCTCAGTAGACAACCCACATTCATGATGGCCTATGACGCATGGAGGGGTGTGTCTCTTGGCACTATAAAATATTGTATAATAATACAGTAGACCCTCGACCAACGATATTAATCCATTCCTGAGAGCTCACCATTAATCGAAATTATCGTTAGTCGAGTTAATTTTCCCCATAAGAAATAATGGAAATCAAATTAATCCATGCAAGACACCCAAAAGTATTGAAACAAAATTTTTTTACCACATGAAATATTAATTTTAATACACACAAACTGAAGAAGACATGTACAATTACATGACACTTACCTTTATTGAAGATCTGGTGATGATTGATGGGATGGGAGGAGGGGAGACTGTGGATGGTATCAGGGCCGGATTAAGAAGTCTCCGGGCCCTAGGCTATTCAGATTGGCGGGGCCCCTTTGAGTTATGGGTAAGCGAAGCGACCCCTTCCAGCTTTGGGGGAGGGGGGTCGGTGTGAGCCTGTTTAAGGTCTAATTAAATACATTCTGGCTATTTAGATTAAATTTAATAGGGAAAGTACATCAAGACAACCAAAACCATTTACCAACAGCCATTATAACTATCTTGTTAAATCATGCATTTTAAAGAGAATAAACTCAAGACAGCATAGTATTACTAGATTAGGCTATTAAAGTAGTGACATCATGTACCTATTATATTCAGCATAACCACTACAGCACTATTATTCCCTTTATAAATCACTGACCATTATTGTTATCATTGCATCATGCATAAGACTATCAAATCATATAAACTACAGAAAATTGGAGAGGAATCTCCCATACTCACCCATTAGCGGGAAAAACCAGCTGTTCTGATGTAAACAAAGGCGTGTTGAGTGTTGCCATCTATGGTTAGGTTTATTTATTTTTATTTTATTTTATTTCATTATTTATTTTTGTTTTGATTAATTTTTAAAAATCAATTTTACTCTCCAAACACTTGAACTTTTTAGGTAGGGACCCCTTTGCACTTGCACCATGTGCGCAGTCTTGGATGAGCCCCTGAACCCCTTGGACTGCGGGGCCCTAGGCAAATGCCTAGTTTGCCTATGCGGTAATCCGGCCCTGGATGGTATAAGTGTTTAGAAGGGTAATCCCCTTCCAATAGGGCTTGAGGTGGCAAGTCCTTTTCCGAGATTACTTCTCTTCTCCTTTTAATGCCACTAGGACCAGCTTGAGAGTCACTGGACCTCTGTCGCACAACATATCTGTCCATAGAGGCCTGTACCTCCTGTTCCTTTATGACATTCCTAAAGTGTTTCGCAACATTGTCAGTGTCATGTCACAATTAAACACTTGTTCAGGTTTCAATTCTTCACTGTCTATGTACTCCTTGAATTCCTGCACATATTTTTCAGCTGCTTTTTGGTCCAAACTGGCAGCCTCACCATGCCTTATCACACTATGTATGCCGCTACAATTCTTAAATCTCTCAAACCAACCTTTACTGGCCTTAAATTCACTCACATCGCCACTAGTTGCAGGCATTTTTCTATTTAAATCCTCATGCAACTTCCTAGCCTTTTCACATATGATTGCGTGAGAGATGCTATCTCCTGCTATCTGTTTTTCATTTATCCACACCAATAACAGTCTCTCAACATCTTCTATCACTTGCGATCTTAGTTTCGAAAACATAGTTGCACCTTTGGCAAGAACAGCTCCTTGATTGCCGTTTTCTTGGCCACAATAGTAGCGATGGTTGATTGGGGTTTTGTGTACAGCCTGGCCAGCTCGGAGACACACACTCCACTTTCATACTTAGCAATGATCTCTTTCTTCATATCCATAGTAGTTCTCACCCTTTTTGTTGTAGGGTTGGCACTAGAAGCTTTCTTGGGGCCCATGGTGACTTATTTTGTAGGTACAATCACTAAAAACGCTGTGATAATATGAAATGCTCCGATTGTATGTTTGGATGGGACTGCGGTGGCTGGCTGGCTGGCTTGTAAACACTGGCCACAAGTGGACGCGTCTCAGATGGAACGAATTGTGTTGGTCAAGTTTTTTAGCGCTAGTCGAGGCAAAATTTTTGCGTTAAAATGTATCGCTAGTCGGATTTAACGTTAGACGATGCCATCGTTGGTCGAGGGTCCTCTGTACTATTACGATCAATCAAGATTATCTACCTATCATATTTATTCCAGAATAATATTAGGTATAACATAAATAACATAGAAGCATGATGAAGACACCCAAATTAATGAAAACTGACATTATATAGAGAGGTCTGGAAGGGTGGAGGGCAGTGAGGAATAAAAAAAAAAAAGACAGCTACCATTAAAGAAAATGTTATGTACTATGTGCCTGAACGGTAACTATAGATCAATCTTATCCTATGCAAAGACTGAAAAAAGTGCTATTTTCTCAAAAAAAAAAAAAAAAAAAAAAAATTCCAAGTAATCAGCCATGTACGCATTTCCTGGAATATCTCGGAAGTAAGTTATTGACTTATTTTATGTTGTATTACCATTAATAATAAACAGATTGAAAGGAATTTCCCAGCAAACATAAAACTGAATGTTTTAATTTTGGGTGGTGACACTTTTGAAGTGTCGGAGGTGATTCCTTGATTAGTGACGAATTCATTTACTGCTGGGGTTTTAGGCCCCTAACTCCTTCATTAACCCTTTGACTGTCGCAGGCCCCTTTCTGAAACTGTCATTCTATGTCGCAAAATATTCGAAAAAAAAAATTAATTTTTCCTATGAAAATGTTAAGATTATTTTTCTGAGTGTTTTAGTCCAAAAAAAAAAAAATTTGCCCTCAATACTTACCGAGATATAGAGCTGTGAAGTTTGCAGAAAATGAGCCGTGTATGGCAACAGCGGCGACTGCCGCTCACCTGGTAAACTTTAGTTTACTTGTATTTGAAGGTTTTTTGTTTTTATCACTATTTTATTTTTTTCACATAACTTATGTGGCCTATGAGACCAAAGTAAGGTGCAATGTACATATATACACTCGTTGTATACAACACAATAAGCACACAAATTTAATTATCAATATATTGTTTACAAAACTTGTTTACAAAAACAAACAATACAAAAAATTTTTTATTACTATTGTTCTATAATATATATACTAATGTATAGTCACCGAACATATTCCTAGAAGTTCTGCAGCTTGTGGAACTCTTTGAAACATGTTGTCATACACAATGGTGTTTTACACTCCTCACACACAAAACCAGTGTGTGTGCATTTTTGTGGACTTTTTTTTTATGTGCAAAGACAAAACACCTTGTCTGAGCAGTTTTCTGCAAAGTATTAGCAGGCAGTTGTGTTATGTAGTTATCCTAGGTAAATGGTCGTGTGTCATCATTCCTTCCATCCTACTTTCCTGATGACGCAGTCTTGTGGCTCTCTCTGAGACAGAGAGCTAGAGGGATAGACAGGGAGCTTGACAGACAGACAAATAGACAGACAGAAATGTTTGTGTACCAGCAAAAACAAAGGGAGGGGGATGGTCATCTAATCTTTCTTATCAGCTCCACCCTCGTTTACGCTCATCAAACGTCAGCTCTTATCTTGTCACTGTCATGGGGTGAACTGTTTTCCATGCTTCAAGGGAATATATTATTACGTATTCTTCTTCTTCTTCCTTCTTTCTTCTTCTTCCTTCTTGAGACTCTATGACCGCGGGTTCAATCCCAGCCGGGGGTATGGTTTCTTCTTTCTTTCTTTCTTTCTTTCTTTCTTTCTTTCTTTCTTTCTTTCTTTCTTTCTTTCTTTCTTTCTTTCTTTCTTTCTTTCTTTCTTCTTCTTCTTCTTCTTCTTCTTCTCCTCCCTTCTTTCTTCTTCTTCTCCTCCTCCTCCTCCCTCCTCCTCCCTCCTCCTCCTCCTCCTCCCTCCTCCTCCTCCCTCCTCCTCCCTCCTCCTCCCTCCTCCTCCTCCCTCCTCCTCCTCCCTCCTCCTCCTCTTCCCTTCTCCTCCCTCCTCCTCCCTCCTCCTCCTCCCTCCTCCTCCTACCTCCTCCTCCTCCTCCTCCTCCTCCTCCTCCCTCCTCTTCCTCCTCCCTCCTCCTCCCCCTCCTCCTCCCCCTCCTCCTCCCTCCCCCCTCCTCCTCCTCCTCCCTCCTCCTCCTCCTCCTCCCTCCTCCTCCTCCTCCTCCTCCTCCTCCACCTCCTCCTCTGCCTCCTCCGCCTCCTCCTCCTCCTCCTCGTCTTGTGTGCGAGTGTGTGGCTTATAATTGTTTTGAGTCAGGAGTGGGCAGCTGTCAAAATGACATATTGTCTCATTACTCACTCCCCCTACTGACTGTCAAAACAATGGGGTCGGATGCTGCTTCCCCTCCATTCTATCTAATTATCTTTCTCCCTCATTCTATCTCTTTCACTCTGTCTCTCTCTCTCCCTCTCTCTGTCTATCTCTGTCTCACAGGTACACATAAATACAAGTATACATAGCGTAAATTACCTAGGATAACCCAAAAAATCCAGACAAAGTGCTGTACTCTGCTTGAAGATGTGAGTAAACATGATGATGCAGTCTTGTGGCTCTCTCTGAGACAGGGAGCTTGACAGACAGACAAATAGACATACAGAAATGTTTGTGTACCAGCAAAAACAAAGGGAGGGATGGTCATCTAATCTTTCCTTACCAGCTGCACCCTCATTTACGCTCATCAAAATCAGCTCTTATCAGATGTTATCTCACATTATCTTGTCACTGTCATGGGGTGAACTGTTTTCCATGCTTCAAGGGAACATCTTCTTCTTCTTCTTCTTCTTCTTCTTCTTCTTCTTCTTCTTCTTCTTCTTCTTCTTCTTCTTCTTCTTCTTCTTCTTCTTCTTCTTCTTCTTCTTCTTCTTCTTCTTCTCCTCCTCCTTCTCCTTCTCCTTCTCCTTCCTCCTTCCTCCTTCCTCCTTCCTCTTCCTTCTTCCTCCTCCTCTTCTCCTCCTTTTCCTCTTCTTCCTTCTCCTCTTCTCCTCCTCTTCCTCTTCCTCTTCTCCTCCTTTTCCTCTTCCTCTTCCTCCTCTTCTCCTCCTCTTCTCCTCCTCCTCTTCCTCCTCCTCCTCCTCCTCCTCTTCTTCCTCCTCTTCTTCCTCCTCTTCTTCCTCCTCTTCTTCCTCCTCCATTGCTTTTGGTCTCAAACTCCTCGAAATCATGAAATTGATCTTCACTGACACTTCCATCTGTGTTAGAGCATCACTTGGGAAGAGAAGAGTCCCAGATTTGCTGGGGAGTCACATATTTCTTACCGCTAGACATGCTGAAAAAGGACAACTGAAATGGCATTCCCACAATGCACCAATGGCTCCCCGATTTTTTTTTATATGGTGCACACTGACCATGGAGACCCATTCTCTCACATGTGGGCCTACCAGCTTTCTCCTGCTTGATTTGAAGCCGCTAGAATTTATGTGTATAAATACGTCAGAAACAGTGGTGCGTAAGACGTATATATACGGCGTAAACAGTCAAAGGGTTAAGTGAGGAGAGGCTGTATATATAAAATATGAAATAACTTTAAAACACATGAAATTTTGGAAAGTTTCCAGACATAATAGAGAAATGTGTTCACAGAGAATGTAAACAAACTAGGTGGAATGCAGTGATGGTATTAGAAAATCAGGTAGGGGAGCCATTTAGTAAGTTTTGGTCATAATTTGAAATGTCTTTGTTAGCGGAATGCCGTAAAGTGGGGCCCTACTGTACAGATTATATTGTGCTTGAGTGTAACTATTTTTTTTATCACACTTGTCATCTCCTACCAGGCTAGAATGATCCAATAAAGGAAACATTCACTATCATTCATTCAATACCTGTGCCCAAAGTTCATAGAGGTCATAATTCAGTTAATTCTCTGAACTGCAATATCCCCATTCCTTCCTTTGGAGTGAAGTCACTGTACAGCCCACCTTCAGAACTCTAAGTCCAACTAATCAATTTTCATGAACGCTTTTGGAAATCCTGCCTTTATCACATTCCGCCAAATCCTAAAAATTATTTGCCCCACTCACTCCAACCTAACATGGTTACACTGCAAACATTCACACTCTACTTCCAACCCTTTCTTGAACTGCTTTCACTGCAACTGAATTATCTTGCATATTATTATATAAAGTATTGGGTATTAACATTTCTTAGACTGATTTTATTACAGCTTTAAATTATCTTATATGTAAAGTTTCTATTAATGCAATTTTAATGTACTATTTTATTTGTATGAATCTTCTTTCTTCTTTCAACACACCGGCCATATCCCACCGAGGTAGGGTGGCCCAAAAGGAAAAACAAAAGTTTCTTCTTATACACTTGGTAATATATACAGGAGAAGGGGTTACTAGCCCCTTGCTCCCGGCGTTTTAGTCGCCTCTTACGACACACATGGCTTATGGAGGAAGAATTCTGTTCCACTTCCCCATGGAAATAAGAGGAAATAAACAAGAACAAGAACTAGTATGAAAATAGAAGAAAACCCAGTGAAGTGTGTATATATACGCTTGTACATGCATGTGTAGTGTGACCTAAGTGTAAGTAGAAGTAGCAAGACGTACCTTAAATCTTTCATGTTTATGAGACAGAAAAAAGACATCAGCAATCCTACCATTATGTAAAACAATACAGGCTTTCATTTTACACTCACTTGGCAAGACGGTAGTACCTCCCTGGGCGGTTGCTGTCTACCAACCTACTACCTAGAATTTCTATGAATACATGTATAATGTTAAATACTTAGTTGTGCCTAAAATGCTGCTCATAAGAGGCATCCCTGATTTCATTATTATATCTTATTATTTATAATTATTGATTATGCAGTTTCATACAGTGGACCCCCGCATAGCGAACTTAATCCGTGCAAGAGGGCTGGTCGTTATGCGAAATGTTCGCTATGCGAATTAATTTTCCCCATAAGAAATAATGGAAATAAAATTAATCCGTGCAAGACACCCAAAAGTATGAAAAAAAATTTTTTTTACCACAAAAAAATGTTAATTTTAGTACACACAAACTGAAAAAGGCATGCACAATTACATGACACTTACTTTTATTGAAGATCTGGTGATGATTGATGGGATGGGAGGAGGGGAGAGAGAGTGTTAGTGTTTAGAAGGGGAATCCCCTTCCATTAGGACTTGAGGTAGCAAGTCCTTTTCTGGGGTTACTTCCCTTCTTCTTTTAATGCCACTAGGACCAGCTTCAGAGTCACTGGACTTCTTTCGCACAACATATCTGTCCATAGTGGCCTGTACCTCTCGTTCCTTTATGATTTGTCTAAAGTGGTTCACAACAGTGTCATTGTAACAGTCACCAGCACGGCTTGCAATAGCTGTGTGAGGGTGATTTTCATCAAAAAAGGTTTGCACTTCAAGCCATTTTGCACACATTTCCTTAATCTTTGAAGTAGGCAATTCCTTCAATTTCTCTCTCCCCTCCTTTGAACCAGTTTCCCCAGGTCTGGCCTCTTGCTCTTGAAGTTGATCTATCAGCTCATCAGTGGTTAGTTCTTCATTGTCCTCCTCCACCAACTCTTCCACATCCTCCCCACTAACCTCCAACCCCAAGGACTTCCCCAATTCCACAATTGATTCCTCAACTGGTATACTACTCCTCTCAGGGTTAGCCTCAAACCCTTCAAAATCCCTTTTGTCTACACATTCTGGCCACAGTTTCTTCCAAGCAGAGTTCAAGGTTCTCTTAGTCACTCCCTCCCAAGCCTTACCTATAAGGTTTACACAATTGAGGATATTAAAGTGATCCTTCCAAAACTCTTTTAGAGTCAATCGAGTGTCTGTGGTCACTTCAAAGCACTTTTGAAACAGAGCTTTTGTGTACAGTTTCTTGAAGTTGGAAATGACCTGCTGGTCCATGGGCTGCAGGAGAGGAGTGGTATTAGGAGGCAAAAACTTCACCTTAATGAAGCTCATGTCCCCATAAAGTCGCTCTGCCACGTCTGTAGGATGACCAGGGGCATTGTCTAACACCAGGAGGCACTTAAGGTCTAATTTCTTTTCAGTTAGGTAATCTTTCACATTGGGGGCAAATGCATGGTGTAACCAGTTATAGAAAAATTCCCTAGTGACCCATGCCTTACTGTTTGCCCTCCACAGCACACACAAATTATCCTTGAGGACATTCTTTTGCCTGAACGCTCTGGGAGTTTCAGAGTGATACACTAATAAAGGCTTAACTTTGCAATCACCACTAGCATTGGCACACATCAACAAAGTAAGCCTGTCTTTCATAGGCTTATGTCCTGGGAGTGCCTTTTCCTCCTGAGTAATGTAGGTCCTGCTTGGCATTTTCTTCCAGAACAGGCCTGTTTCATCACAATTAAACACTTGTTCAGGTTCCAGTCCTTCAGTTTCTATGTACTCCTTGAATTCATGCACATATTTTTCAGCCGCTTTGTGGTCCGAACTGGCAGCCTCACCATGCCGTATCACACTATGGATGCCACTACGCTTCTTAAATCTCTCAAACCAACCTTTGCTGGCCTTAAATTCACTCACATCATCACTAGTTGCAGGCATTTTTTTAATTAAATCGTCATGCAACTTCCTAGCCTTTTCACATATGATCGCTTGAGAGACGCTATCTCCTGCTAGCTGTTTTTCATTTATCCACACCAATAAGAGTCTCTCAACATCTTCCATCACTTGCGATCTTTGTTTCGAAAACACAGTTAAACCTTTGGCAACAACAGCTTCCTTGATTGCCGTTTTCTTGCCCACAATAGAAGCGATGGTTGATTTTGGTTTCTTGTACAACCTGACCAGGTCGGTGATACGTACTCCACTTTCATACTTATCAATGATCTCTTTCTTCATTTCAATGGGTATTCTTACCCTTTGAGGTGTAGGGTTGGCACTAGAAGCTTTCTTGGGGCCCATGGTCACTTATTTTCCACAAACAGCACCGAAAACACTGTAATAATACGAAATATTCCGAGTGTATGCTTGAATGTTACCGCGGAGGCTGGCTGGTAAACAATGGGACGGGCGGCACATGTGAGGCTGGCTGAGGGCGCACATTGGACGCGTCTCGGACGAAGGTCGCTGAGCGGGTTTTTGTCCACTATGCGGGGCAAAATTTTAGCGAACAAAGCGTTCGCTATGCGGATTGTTCGCTATGCAAGGCGTTCGCTATGCGGGGGTCCACTGTATAACTAGAAAATTAGTTTCCACAGCTATAGAAATTTTTTTGTGATTTTAATGAATTCACATAATTGCTTTCTCAGGCGTTGGCTATGTGACTTTGAGAACGACTGTGGTGATAACTCTGATGAGGATGAAGAGCTTTGTCGTAGCCAGTATCGTGAATGCTCCGAGAGTGAATTTCGTTGCAACAATAACAAGTGTATTCCAAACCGCTGGCGATGTGATCATGATAATGATTGTGGAGACAAATCAGATGAAGAGAATTGTAAAGAACATAAATGCACAGTAAGATAATTTGCTTGCTTATTTTTTTTTACCAAACCAGTTGTATCCCACTGATGCAGGGTGTCCTAAAAAGAAAAATGAAAGTTTCTCTCTTTAAATTTAGTAATGTATACAGAAGGAGTTTGTTTAGGTATAGTTCAATATTTACATTGTACACAAATGTTAGCAGTAGAAAAGATATTTATTACCTCGGTTACATTTGTATTTTAAATACTGTACCATATTTTATACTCATTTGCATTGACAAAAATGAACTGTATAGATTTTTATTTGTAGATCCTAAAAAATATAATTAGTATATTTATTTATCCCTTAGGCTTTAACGTTGCTAGCTTAAAGTTTCATTTTAATTTCTTACATAATGTTTCTTGCTTTAATGTTTTCCATATTGACCAGACACCTGTTTTATGCTGTAAACAGCTGCAAAATCTTGCTACATCAGCATTCATTCATACATAGGAATTATTCATGTGATTCTCAATTTATTTTCAGGATAGCCAGTATCAGTGTTCATCTGGCCATTGCATCCAGAAGCACTTTAAATGTGATGGTGAACGCAATTGTCATGACTTGAGCGACGAGTTAGATTGTCCTCCACGTTATCCAGGAGAACGTTATTGTCCAGATGAGAAATTCCAGTGTGATAACCATCTTTGTGTGGAGATGCGAGATCTTTGTGATGGAAGCAATGATTGCTATGATAACTCTGACGAACGTGAAAGTCTTTGCAGTAAGTATTGTTGCTTAATTGTATTAAATTATTAAGGTTATGGATGCTGAGGCCTTTGAAAATATCAAGAAGCTGAGACCCCTAACTTGTGAGAGCATAATTTCTTAGGGTTTCCACAAATTATGTACTATTGGTTTCATTACCTTCAGGTGTGGAGTTAATAAAAGTATTAGTCAGAGGGCAGAAGAGGGGTTGTTGAGGTGGTTTGGTCATTTAGAGAGAATGGATCAAAGTAGAATGACATGGAAAACATATAAATCTATAGGGGAAGGAAGGCGGGGTAGGGGTCGTCCTCGAAAGGGTTGGAGAGAGGGGGTAAAGGAGGTTTTGTGGGCAAGGGGCTTGGACTTCCAGCAAGCGTGCGTGAGCGTGTTAGATAGGAGTGAATGGAGACGAATGGTACTTGGGACCTGACGATCTGTTGGAGTGTGAGCAGGGTAATATTTAGTGAAGGGATTCAGGGAAACCGGTTATTTTCATATAGTCGGACTTGAGTCCTGGAAATGGGAAGTACAATGCCTGCACTTTAAAGGAGGGGTTTGGGATATTGGCAGTTTGGAGGGATATGTTGTGTATCTTTATACAGTGGACCCCCGCATAGCGACCTTAATCTGTGCAAGAGGGCTGGTTGTTATGCGAAATGTTCGGTATGCGAATGAATTTTCCCCATAAGAAATAATGGAAATCAAATTAATCCGTGCAAGACACCCAAAAGTATGAAAAAACAATTTTTACCACATGAAATATACATTTTCCTACACACAAAGAGAAGGATACATGCACAATAGTAGAGTAGTACATGCACAATATATATTGTGCATGTACTACTCTACTAAATGAAGAATAAATGACACTTACCTTTATTGAAGATGCAGCAATGACTGATGAGACACTGTGTCCTGGGAGTGTCTTTTCCTCCTGAGTACTGTAGGTCCTGTTTGGCATTTTCTTCCAGAACAGGCCTTATCACACTGTGTATGCCACTACGATTCTTAAATCTCTCAAACCAACCTTTGCTGGCTTTAAATTCACCAATATGAGCACTAGTTCCAGGCATTTTTCCCTGTTCACCTGGGTGTTAGTCGACTGGTGTGGGTTGCATCCTGGGAGACAAGATTAAGGACCCCAATGGAAATAAGTTAGACAGTCTTCGATGACACTGACTTTTTTGGGTTATCCTGGGTGGAAAATCCTCTGGGGTTAATTGTTTCTTGGTATTCTCAATAAGCCACACCAACAACGGTGCTACAGCAGCAGCAGCAGCTGACGGTGGTACAGCAGCAACAGACGATGCTACAGCAGCAACAGACGATGCTACAGCAGCAACAGACGATGCTACAGCAGCAGCAGACGATGCTACAGCAGCAGCAGACGATGCTACAGCAGCAGCAGACGATGCTACAGCAGCAGCAGACGATGCTACAGCAGCAACAGACGATGCTACAGCAGCAGCAGACGATGCTACAGCAGCAGCAGACGATGCTACAGCAGCAGCAGACGATGCTACAGCAGCAGCAGACGGTACTACAGCAGCAGCAGCAGCTGACGGTGGTACAACAGCAGCAGCAGCTGACAGTGCAGCAGCAGCTGACAGTGCAGCAGCAGCTGACAGTGGTACAGCAGCAGTACCACCAATAGTAGCGATGGTTGATTGGGGTTTATTATACAACCTGGCCAGCTCGGAGACACGCACTCCACTTTCATACTTATCAATGATCTTTCTCTTCATCTCTATAGTAATTCTCACCCTTATTGCTGTAGGGTTGGCACTAGAAGCTTTCTTGGGGCCCATGGTCACTTATTTTCCAGAAAAAATCACCAAAAACACTGTAATAATACGAAATGTTCCGATTGTATGCTTGGATGTTACCGCGGAGGCTGGCTGGTAAACAATGCCACCGGCGAAACATGTGAGCGTGGCTCAGGCCGCACATTGGACGCATCTCGGACGAAGGGCGGTGAGTGGGTTTTTAGGCGGTATGCGAGGCAAAATTTTTGCGATCAAAGCGTCCGGTATGCGGATTGTATGGTATGCGATGCGTACGGTATGCGGGGGTCCACTGAATGTGTATGCTTCTAGACTGTTGTATTCTGAGCACCTCTGCAAAAACAGTGATAATGTGCGAGTGTGGTGAAAGTGTTGAATGATGATGAAAGTATTTTCTTTTTGGGGATTTTCTTTCTTTTTTGGGTCACCCTGCCTTGGTGGGAGATGGCCGACTTGTTGAAAAAAAAAAAAAAAAAAAACTTCAGAAAAAGATTCTCTGTCATTTCATAAGATAAAATAATTTTTTTTTTTAAATTCTTCAACACGGAGCAAGTTTGTGAGCAGGGGTTGTGACAGTGAAAGGGTTAACCAACTTGTACCGATTTACAGAGTATTTGAAAGGTAGCATGAGGTGGTTAGCTGTTGGGTTTGTAGATGAATGGTTCAGAGAACCGACATGTTGATAAATTAGACACATGTGCAACTCTTGGGTATCTTTATTGAAGAAACGTTTCACCACTGTGTGGCGAAACTTTTTTTCAATAAAGATACCCAAGAGTTGCACATGTGTCTAATTTATCAGCTGTTGGGTTAAATGTATTCTAACCTAACCACTCTGTAATTCGACAAAATCATTAATCCAGCACCGTACAGGTACCAATGATGCCGGATTAGTGATAGTCATCCTGTATATATATTTGTTTTAAGACACTGGCCAAATCATTGCTGTCACTGTCACTTCAGTTTATAGGATCGTCAGTGTTTTCCAGGACCATACAGTTTTTAGTGCCACCCATGATATTGCTTATGCCACATTTATTTAATAATTTCACTCCTCATTTTTTATTAAGTTCCATGATATTTTGACCCTCTGGCAAATTTGAGCAAATGTAAAGAGTTATAACACCTTACTGTGGTAGTAAATAATTCTCAGCTAGCCTAGGTCGAGTTTAATGTCATGGATGAACAGTGGTCTAAATTAACAGGTAATGAGAAAGGCACCACATTTGAAGTAAGAGCAGCATGTTACATATCTTCACATGCTGCTGACTGTCACCTTATATAAGAAGTTGTGCCGGATGAAAAGTCTCATTTTACAGGGAAAATCCTACTTTTTATTTTTTGTTATTAGTATTTATTCTGCAGAGATTATGTAAATAAAGCATACAGTGGTCCTTCTTTTTCGTAATTATTCCGTTCCTTGAGGTGTGACTATTATCGAAATTGACGATTTTCTCCAGAAGAAATAATGTAAATCCACTTAATTCATTCCAGACACCCAGAAGTATCAACAACAATTTTTTTTACCTTAAAGATAGATTTACATGCACAAAAGAATGAACATTCAACATGATAGTTACCTTTATTGAAGGCTGTGTTGATGAATGAAAGACAGGGAGGAGGAGAGAGGGAAGAAAGGTTATTGTTTGGAAGGGGAATCCCCCTCCATAAGGACTCTAGGTCACTTCAGGGGTCACTTTCCTAGCTTTAATATAGATTTACATGCAGAAAAGAATGCCAAATAAATGTAAAGCACTAATAAAATGTATAAATGAACATTTAACCCTTTGAATGTACATCTTACGAGCCACCATGTTTGATGTATATACACTCATAAATTCTAGCGGCTTCAAATCAAGCATGAGAAAGCTGGTAGGCCCACATGTGAGAGAATGGGTCTGTGTGGTCAGTGTGCACCATATAAAAAAAATCCTGCAGCACGCAGTGCATAATGAGAAAAAAAACTTTGACCGTTTTTTTTTTTAATTAAAATGCCGACTTTGTGGTCTATTTTCGTAGTGGAAGGAAGGCGGGGTAGGGGTCGGCCTAGGAAAGGTTGGAGGGAGGGGGTAAAGGAGGTTTTGTGTGCGAAGGGCTTGGACTTCCAACAGGCATGCGTGAGCGTGTTTGATAGGAGTGAATGGAGACAAATGGTTTTTAATACTTGACGTGCTGTTGGAGTGTGAGCAAAGTAACATTTATGAAGGGATTCAGGGAAACCGGCAGGCCGGACTTGAGTCCTGGAGATGGGAAGTACAGTGCCTGCACTCTGAAGGAGGGGTGTTAATGTTGCAGTTTAAAAACTGTAGTGTAAAGCACCCTTTTGGCAAGACAGTGATGGAGTGAATGATGGTGAAAGTTTTTCTTTTTCGGGCCACCCTGCCTTGGTGGGAATCGGCCAGTGTGATAATAAAAAAAAATAATTTATGGTTGTATTCTCATTTTCTTGGTCTCATTTGATAGAATGGAAAGCATATTATAGAAATAGAGGTGATTTTGATTGATTTTACTATAAAAAGAACCTTGAAATGGAGCTCAAAGTAGGGGAAATGTTTGATTTTTGCCGATGTTCAAAAGTAAACAAATGATGTCATTTTCCAATAAATGTCCAAGTAGCCATTCTAATATGCAGTCATGAATGGGTTGACATTATTTGTACAATTATTACAATATTGCAGTACTCTGCGTAACAGTAAATCATCTATTTTTTGTTTGAATAAAAATTCAAAATAGAAAGCGAGAGTAATATCAGAGGGGTCTGGAAACGTGACTGATGAACAAAGAAAATGTTATTTTAGAGCCAGGAATGTCTTCATTGTTCATTCTGGACCTTATTTTGAAATTGTCATATTTTTTAATTTTCATGAAATTGGCCAAATTGCAAATTTCTGACCATGTTATTGGGTAGTTGAAATTGGTAAATGGGCAGTTTCTTGTACTCAGTCGATAGAAAAAATGGAGCTCTAAAGAAATAGCTATGAGTTTGGTCGATGCGAGCGATGGAATTAGCCGAAAATAGGGCTCAAAGTGGGCAAAATCGCCGATTTCTAAATACCACCAAGGTCGCTAACTTCGCGAGAGCGTAATTCTGTCAGTTTTCCATCAAATTTCATTCTTTTGATGTCATTACAATCAGGAAAAGATTCTCTATCATTTCATATTTTTTTTTTTTTTTTTTTTTTTTTTTTTTGAAATTTTGCGACACCAGGAGACACCTCAGGATTGGGGGTTGTGACAGTCAAGGGGTTAACATCACACTTACCTTTTATTTAAGACTTTTGTTGATGTATGGCAGAGGGAGGGAAGGCGAGTTTATTGTTGGAGAATGTGACACTAATATCAACTCTACGGCTTATTTATCTATCACAGTTCAACTAATATGACATAATAAACAATATTAATAACATAGAAACATGGAATATACTCTAGAATGAATAAAATAAGTCATGTATATCATGAGAGGTGTTGTTCTGTGTTGTTGTTGGGTGTATAAGGGCCACTAAGAGTAAGCCGTCCATAATGGTGGTGAAGCAGCAGCTGAGGCGGCGGTGTTTTCTGTAGCCCTATATAACTCCAACAACATTGGAGGAGTTGGTAGAATTGCTGAATCACTGAAGAAGGCACCCTCTACCACCATCATTATAGAATAATAAGAAAATATTATAACCTTTATATTATAATAAGGTAAAAGGACCCCAATGGAAATAAGTCACTCTGTCTGACTTTTTTGGGTTATCCTAGGTTCTCTACACATATGCTGCTATGTATGATAATTCTATGTAACTGTATTGTGTATACCTGAATAAATTTACTTACTTACTTACTTACACTACCACCCTCTACCACCATCATTACCACTTTCTACCACTGTCACAACTGCTAGCACCCTCTACCACTATCACAACTGCTAGCACCCTCTACCACCATCACTACCACCTTCTACCACCATCACTACCACCGTCTACCACTATCACAACTGCTAGCACTCTCTATCACTATCACAACTGTTAGCACCCTTGACCACCATCACTACCACCGTCTACCACTATCACAACTGCTAGCACCCTCTACCACCATCACTACCACCTTTTACCACCATCACTACCACCTTTTACCACCATCACTACCACCATCACTACCACCTTTTACCACCATCACTACCACCATCTACCACTATCACAACTGCTAGCACCCTCTACCACCCTCTACCACTATCACAACTGCTTCCACTCAATCACCACCACCTTCGTATTTTTTTACAAACTTTTTCTTAAATTATATGTGTTTCTCACATTCTTTACCAAAGGGCTGGCACTAGAAGCTTTCTTTGGAGCCATGGTGACTTATATAGCAGTTGCAAGCACTAAAACAAATGGAATATTATGAAGTGTATCATGTGAACTCATGGGATCATCCTCACTCACTGATAAACAGTGGCACACTGGCTGGGAATGGAGTGTGAGGCGGCTCGGGGCTGTGTGTACGCGTCCCAGACGAACGACTATTTGCGAGTCAAACAACGATTTGCGAGCCAATGTTTTGATGAAAATAACGTTACGATTTTCGAAAATTACGACTATGGAGCCTTATGATTATCGAGGGACCACTGTATAGCCATACAAAATACTGTGCACTAGAAGAAAAAGCCACATAATAATTCATAAATGTTTCAACACAATCTTGCATTAACCTTTTTAATTTAAGATTTTTATTTGCTTATTTGGGCTTTTTTTCAGGCAATTACACGTGCAACACATTACGTCGTTTCCAGTGCAACAACCACAAATGCATCCCGTTGTATCAAAAATGTGATGGTGTAGACAACTGTGGTGATGGATCAGATGAAAACAACATGACTATTTGCTCCCATCGACCCAGACCTTGCATATTTAATGAGTATCGCTGTGCCAATCACAAGTGCATTGCTCCTACCAAAGCCTGTGATCATGCTGATGACTGTGGAGATTCGTCTGATGAACTTGGTTGCCGTAAGTGGTCTTGCTTTGTCTGTAATCATTTTAATAATCTTTTTGAGGTTACAGGAGTATGGATACAGTCATGTCCAATGAGCCCACTGGCACTTTGAGGAGTGACACCAAGAAATACTTAGGTCTCTATGCTTGGCAAATATGCTGTCAGCATTTTGTTAGTTTCCACAACCACAGTAACCCTGGCATTGGAAATCCCAACTTATGTGGCCTGAAGCAAAAAGTGTTGCCTTGTGCCCTCTTTAAGCAGTATATTGTTTACATTTACAATTATTAATTTTCACTTTAATTTTGTATTTCTGCCAGTGAGACTTGAACATTATTGGTAATCTAATTTTGGTGCAAATATTGTTATTATATTGTTTACAAAGCTTGTTTACACAAACCCACGCTGTCTTCCCCACCACCCATGCTGCCTTCCCCACCACCCATGCTGCCTTCCCCACCACCCACACTGTCTTAATTACCACCCACGCTGGAAATAAGTCACTGACTTTTTTGAGTTATCCTAGGTTCTCTACACATGCTGCTATGCATGATAATTCTGTGTAACTGTATTCATGTATACCTGAATAAACTTATACATTCTCTTCCCAACCATCCACGCTGCCTTCACCACTCACGCTGCCTTTCCCACCACCCATGCTGTCGTCCCTTTTCACTATCTGTGTCTAGTATCCTGGGCATTGCTTTCAGTCACAAACTCCTCAAAACCATGAAATTCATCTTTACTAACACTTCCATCTGTGTTAGAACCATCACTTGGGTATTTCTTACTGCTAGGCATGGTGAACAAGGTGGACTGAATTGGCACTCCCACAATGCACTGCAGCCTCCCAATTTTTTTCGTATTGCGCACACAGACCCATTCTTTCACATGTAGGCCTACCAGCTTTCTCCCACCAGATCTGAATCTATTAGAATTTTGGTGTAGTATTACGGGACTAACACTGGCTTGCATGCCGTAATATTATGGGACCAACAGTGAGAGGGTTAAACACACTGGCAGTTTCCCAGCTAGGTAATATGACATGGGTGCCCTGGTGGCCCGGTTGCTAAAGCTCTCGCTTCACACATGGAGGACCTGGATTCGATTCCTGGTGGGGTGGAAACATTTCAATGTGCTTACATACACCTGTTGTCATGTTCACCTAGCAGCAAATAGCTACTTGGGTGTTAGTCGACCGGTATGGGTTGCATCCTGGGGGAAAAGATTGAGGGCCCCAATGGAAATAAGTTAGACAGTCCTCGATGACGCACTGTCTTTCTTGGGTTATCGTGGGTGGCTAACCCTCCAGGGTTAAAAATCTGAAGAAAATCTTATCTTATCTTCCAGAAGTGCAGGAACAAAAGTATGAATGAGCCATTAAACAGTAACATCTTCACCATCAAAGTGCAAGCACTGTGCTTTCCACGCTCACGATGAGTGAAGATATTATGATGAGTGAAGATATTACAGATCGCTTGATCATTTGAATTGTGATAACCTTGCACTTTTGAAAAGACAGCTAGGGAATGGGTGAGAGTGATCTTTTGCTTTTTGGTCAATCTACTATGAGGGGGAGAAGGCTAGTGTCGAAATGTATATACAGAACATCATCCTGTATATACAGTACAATACATTTTTCATATATATATGTCTTTTTCTGTCATAAACATGCAAGGTTGCAGGTATGTCTTGCTACTTCTACTTACACTTATGTCACACTACACATGCATGTACAAGCATATATATACTAACTCCTCTGGGTTTTCTTCTATTTTTCTTCCTCTGTAAGCTGTGTGTGTCATAGGTGATGACTTAATGCCAAGAGCAATGGGCTAGTAACCCCTTCTCCTGTATAAACTACTAAAGACAAGGAAAAGAAAAACTTTATAAAATTGGGATGTTTGAATGTGTGCAGAGGTAATACAGGTGATAAGAAAGAAATGATTGCTAATGTTATGAATGAGAAGTTGAATGTCCTAGCCCAAAGCAAAACAAAGCTTAAGGGAGTAGGGGAGTTTCAGTGGGGAGAAATAAATGGTAGTAAGTCAGGACTATCTGAGAGAGTTAGAGCTAAGGAAGGGGTAGCAATAATATTAAAGGATCAGTTATGGAGAGAGAAGAGGGAATACAAATGTATAAATTCAAGGATTATGTGGATTAAAATAAGGGTTGAATGTGAAAAGTGGGTCATAATAAGTGTGTATGCACATGGAGAAGAGAGGAGTGTAGAGGAGAGAGAGAGATTTTGGGAGATGTTAAGTGAGTGTGTAGAAACTTTTGTGGTAGGGGACCTAAATGCTAAAATAGGAGAAGCATTTAGAGAAGGTGTGGTAGGTAAGTTTGGGGTGCCAGGTGTAAATGAAAATGGGGGCTCTTTGATTGAACTTTGTCTAGAAAGGAGTTTGGTTATAGGTAACTCATATTTTAAGAAAAAGAGGATAAATAAGTATGCAAGATATAATATAGGGCGTAATGACAGTAGTTTGCTGGACTACGTATTGGTAGATAAAAGACTGTTGGGTAGATTTCCGGATGTTTATAGAGTGGCCACAGATATATCAGATAACTTTTAGTTGTAGCTACAGTGAGTAAAAGGTAGATGGGATACAAGGAAAATGGAAGTATCAGGTAAGAGAGAGGTGAAGGTTTATAAACTAAAGGAGGAAGCAGTTAGGGTAAGATATAAACAACTGTTGGAGGACAGATGGGCTAGTGTGGGTATAGGCAATGAGGTAGAAGATGTATTGGGTAAATTTAAGAATACAGTAGGGCCCCGCTTTACGGCATTTCACTTTGCGGTGTTCGGCTAATACAGTCATTTCAAATTATGACCAAAACTCTCTATACAGCTCCCCACACCTGACTTTCTAATGCGGTCACCATCCAGTGGCAAAGACATCTATAATAAAGATAACCAGATGTTGCACATGTGTCTTAACTTTCATCTTGTCGGTATTTTATACCTTTCTTGCACAACTTGTCAGACACTGCATCATCATGGAATCTTAGTTCAGAGGACATGTACAAGACCTTCTTCTAAAAAAACCACTTACTCACCCAGGACTAAATATTCAACACTCAATATTTAACATTACCAAAAATTCTCTCAATTACTTAAATCTTAAAACTTCAGGACAACATGCAGTAAATTGATCTTCTTGTTTGACAGACACTGTAATGTGACAAATTTGTACAACTATAATGATTCAATATCGAAATGTTCAAATTTCATTGTTTCAAATACTCAATTGTACTTCATATTGTAAATTGTTTACGGTAATTTTGCCACTACACCTTTCATTGCTTGTTAATTTTAAGTTAATTATAAGCCTGCCCATAATGCTCTGCATACAAGGGGCTTTTGGCATGTACACCCAACTACTATATACTATGTATCATGTCCAAATAAAATATATGAATATGAATATGAATATAAGGGGATAAAGGTGAGTGGTGCACTGAGGAGTCTGTGGAGACAAAGAACTTTATCCATGAAAGCAAAGAGGAGAATGTATGAGAGTATAGTTATACCAGCACTCTTGTATGGGTGTGATGCATTGGTGGTGAATGTTGCAAAAAGGAGAAGGCTGGAGGCAGTGGCGATGTCATGTCTGAGGACAATGTGTGGTGTGAATATAATGCAGAGAATCCATAATTTGGAGATTAGGAGGCTGTGCGGGATTACCAAAACTGTTATTCAGAGGACTGAGGAGGGGTTATTGAGATGGTTTGGACATGTAGAGATGATGGAATGAAATGGAATGACTTCAAGAGGGTATAAATCTGTAGTGGAGGGAAGGCAGGGTAGGGGTCAGCCTAGGAAAGGTTGGAGGGAAGGGGTAAAGGAGGTTTTGCATGCGAGGGGCTTGGGCTTCCAGCAAGCGTGTGTGAGCTCGTTAGATAGGAGCAAATGGAGACAAATGGTTTTTAGGACTTGCCATGTTGTTGGAGTGTAAGCAAGGTAACAATTATGAAGGGATTCAGGGAAACTGGCAGGCCGGACTTGATTCCTGGAGATGGGAAGTACAGTGCCACCCTTTGAAGGAGGGGTGTTAATGTTGCAGATTTATAACTGTAGTATCAGCATGCCTCTGGCAAGACAGTGATGGAATGAATGATGATGAGAGTTTTTCTTTTTTGGGCCACCCTGCCTTGGTGGGAAACGGCCGGTGTTAATAAAAATATAAAATAATTAATATTTGACCACCTGTTTATTTGACTGGATTTTTTTCGTTTGAATTTCATGTGAATGCCACCTCATATGATATACTTCTTCTCTAATTTAATTTAATCCCATTATTTCTGGCTTATTTTTTTAGGTCTTTTAGGTATTAAAAAAATTTCCTCTGTGCATTAATCATGTCCCTAAGCCTTTCCTATATTACACTTACCTTCCATTTTAAATTTATGGCACAAAAATTGAAGGTTTACCTATTTCTCGGATAAAATATAACCAGGAATGATTGTCATGGTTTATGGCATGCCATTAATTGAATCAAACCTAGTAAAAACCCATAAAAACAGACCTGGCAGGTAGGGAAATCCTTACCCATCCTTGGAAAAAATCATCTCTACTTTAATAATGTGTCTTCCAGTCTATCAAATGATACCAAGAAACAGCCAATAAAACCATAAAAACCAACCTAGAAAAAACTTTAATTTGCTATTTTAAACTAAACACTAAGTCAAAGTTTGGCTTTTCTCACAATGCACCACATGAAGCAGGATTCTTTTTTTATACTTCACACTCACTGCACAGACCCATTCTTTTACATCTAGGCTAAAATTTGTCACTCACAGTTTATCTGAGTGAGCTGAGCTCATGACAGATCTGTGTGACTGACCATGACATTAATGATGTAATAATGTTTTCATTACTATTACTGCTATTATGTTCATTGTTTTCAATCACAAACTTCTCAGAACCCTGAAATTCTTCGTCACTGGCACTTCCATCTGTATTTGAACTGTCACTTAGGAACAAAAAAATTCCAGTTCGCCAAGGAGTGAGGTGTTTCTTACCGTGGGGCATGGTGAACAAGGCTTACTAACATGGCGTTCCCACAATGCACCACTGGCTCCACGTTTTTTTTTTTTTATACTGCACACACTGACCGTGCAGACCCATTCTCTCAAATGTAGGCCTACCAACTTTCTCCCACTCGATTTGAAGGCGCTCAAATTTACACATATAAGTACGTGACCGACCCCAGGTGTAATGATGTACATGTACATGACCATCCCTGAAAGGGCTAATAATCTTATGTATATGTAGTTATATTATGTTTTTCCCTATCTTTCAATCAACCATGATGGGATTACAATGTTTTCAGTCTACTGTACTTTCATAGCTTCTATTTCTTAAGATTAGGAGCCCTTTCATAGTATGTCTGATTTTTTTTTAGTTAATCTATTGTATAACTTTTTTAGGTGTGGACTCAGCATAAATCTTCATTGCTGCATGCCCTGCATAGGAATTGAGCCTGGGATTTTTATTTTAAGTTGAATGCTCTTATTACTATACTACTTGTCATGCTTATCCACATTAAATGCCATCATCCACCTATTATTTCATTTGCTCACTTTTTTTGTTTCTTCTTGTTGGGGTTTGCAGTCATTTTTATTTCTTACTTTGCAAAGGTTATTTGTGACATTTACAAACATATTCTTATCTAGTACATTATACTCCTGCTGGCAAATCATTTCTATAAATAAGAAACTTTAATTGACAAATACAGATCTTTGTGTGGAGCACATAAGCTTGTAATCTTAGGTAAATAGTACAGTGGCACCTCGGTTTTCTTCTATAATTCGTTCCAGAAAGTCTGACGAAAACTGAATTCAACAAAAACTGAAGAAGTGTTTCCCATAAGAAATAATGTAAATCCAATTAATCTGTTCCAGACACCCAAAAGTATTAGCAAATAATACATTTTATAGAGAATAATTATAGTTTTACATACAGAAAACATTGAGAAATAAATATAAAGGACTAACAAAATGGATAAATGAACATTTAACATAACTTTTACCTTTATTGAAGACTCTTGTTGGCTTATGGAAGATGGCGAGGAGAGGGGAGAGGGAGGAGAGGTTATTGTTTGGAAGGGGAATCCCTTTCCATAAGGACTTCAGGTATGAAGTCCCTATTCGAGGTTACTTCCCTTCTTTGTCTTTTACTGGCACTAGGACTAGCTTGAGAGTCACTAGACACCTGTTGCATGAAAAATATGTCCAGAGTAATCTGTTTCTGGCATCTCTAAGATTTGCCTAAAATGGGACAAGGCATTGTCATTGAACATGTTGCAGACAGTTTGCAACAGCTTTGTTAGGGTGATATTTCTTCACAAAACTTTGCAACTCACTCCACTTTGCACACATGTCCTTAATCACTGAAGAAGGCACATTCTCCCCTCTCTCTTCCTCTATGTCTGAAGCAATTTCCTCAGCTGGCACTTAGAACTTTCTTTGGCCCCATGGTGGCTTATGTAACAGTTGCACTCAATAAACAAGCACAACAAACAATGGATTATGAAATGTTTCACATGAATGCACAGGGTAATGTTCACTCAACAGGAAACAAAGCCAGACTGACTCAGAACGCATGTATGGGATGCTTTGCTTGGGCACAGGCAGGTGGACATGTTCAGTACAGCAGACAAAAACCAAAGTGATGAACGAAAACTGGGACAAAATTTTGATGAAAAAAGTTGTCGAAAACTGAATTCAATGAAAACCAGCGCAAACGAAAACTGAGGTTCCACTGTATGAGGAAGAGGGTAAAAGGGGCTTCGAGTTTTGTGGGTTTCAGCATTCAGCAGGCTTGTGTGGATATTAGATGGAATAAATTTAGACATGTAGACAAGTGGTTTTTAACCCTTAACCCTTTCAGGGTCCGTCCCGTAGATCTACGGCTTTACGTTCAGGGTCCAAACCATAGATCTACACCAAAATTCTAGCAGTGTCAAATTTAGCGCGAGAAGGCTGGTAGGCCTACATCTGAGAGAATGGGTCTGGGTGGTCGGTGTGCACACTATAGAAAAAATCTGGACAAAAGCATGGCATTGTGGGAACGCCGGCAAAGTAGCTTTGTTCATCGTGCCTGGTGGCAAGGAAGCTCTCACTCCCCACTCACTCTCTGGGTGAATTCTGACTCTCCTCTTCACAACTTACAGTTCTAAGACTGATGGAAGTGGAGCTGAAGAGGAATTCTATGGTTTTGAACCATATGGTACCATTGTGCCATATGGTACAATGGTACCATATGGTACAATAGTGCCATGTCATACAGTGGTATCATATGGTACAATGGTATCTTATGTTACAATGGTATCTTATGGTACAATGGTACCATATGATACCATATGGTACATTATACCATATGGTACAGGGTACAGGGACCCTAATGGAAATAAGTCTGACTTACTTTTTTGAGTTATCCTAGGTTCTCCAAACATATGCTTCTAAGTATGATATTATATGGAACTATATTTGTGTATACCTAAATATGTTGTGTATCTTTATATGTGTATGCTTCTAAACTGTTGTATTCTGAGCACCTCTGCAAAAACAGTGATAATGTGCGAGTGTGGTGAAAGTGTTGAATGATGATGAAAGTATTTTCTTTTTGGGGATTTTCTTTCTTTTTTAGGTCACCCTGCCTCGGTGGGAGACGGCCAACTTGTTAAAAAAAAAAAAAAAAAAAAACTAAATAAACTTACTTATGATGCCACATGCGCTTGAGTAAGTTTATTCAGGTGTACAGAAATACAATTACATATACAGTGGACCCCCGCATAACGATCACCTCCGAATGCGACCAATTATGTAAGTGTATTTATGTAAGTGCGTTTGTACGTGTATGTTTGGGGGTCTGAAATGGACTAATCTACTTCACAATATTCCTTATGGGAACAAATTCGGTCAGTACTGGCACCTGAACATACTTCTGGAGTGAAAAAAATATCGTTAACCGGGGGTCCACTGTATTATCATACATAGCAACATACGTATAAAATCCTAGGATAACCCAAAAAAGTCAGGGTGACTTATTTCCATAGTTATCCCTGTATCTGTATCATATGGTGTCCTGTACTGTTTGGTACCCTGCACCATATGGTAACCTGTGCCATATGGTACCCTGTACCATATGTTATCCTGTACTGCATGGTACCCTATACCATATAGTACAATGTACCATATGGTACCCTGTAACGTATGATACTGTGTACCATATGCTCAATAGGTGTTGGTGGCACGAGACACCAGCCAAGACTGAGTGAGTGGCGACACATGCTAGCTACTGACTCCTCAGTTTTTGTCATCCACCCCAAGGAACATGTCGAGTTCCTGTACATTTGTAAATATAGTATAATAGAACGTTACTAATATACAACATTTTTACATATTTTTGTTGTAGATAACTATTGTAAACAAAATAATGATGAAAATATTAGTGTGTTTATTGTGTTGAATACAACAGTACCATATAGTATCATATGGTACAATGAACCATATGGTATCATTGTACTGTATGGTACAATGTACCATATGGTACCATTGCACCATATGGTACCATTGCATCATATGGTACCATTGTACCAAATGGTGCCATTGCACCATATTCTACCATATGGTACCATTGTATCATATGGTACCAGTGTATCATGTACCATTGTACCATATTGTACCATTGTACCATATGCACAATTGTACTATATGGTACCATTGCACCCTATGGCACCATTGTACCATATGGTTCTATATGGTACTGTTGTATTCAACACAATAACCACAACAATATTTTCATCATTTTGTTTACAATAAACTTGTAAACAAGTTTTGTAAGTAATATAATGATAAACAAATTAGTGCAGTTATTGTGTTGAATACAATGAGTGTACACTTATACAATATACATTATACTGGTCTCATAGGCCACAAATGTTATTAGAAAAAGAACAAAATTAGAAAATAAAAAAGTATAAAAAACATAAAATAAAAAAATGTGATTTTACTGAAGTCACTGATGTTGCCGCCACCCGGTCATTTTGGGTCAACTTCCCGCCGCTGTATCTCGGTAAGTACTGATCAGAAATTTTTTTTGTTTTATTACCTTCACAAAAAATATTATCTTTAATTCTGTAAGAAAAAAAATTTTTTTTATTTTTTTTCAAAATTTCTTGGACACTGGGGCACCCCTTCCGATTTTGGCCTTGGACCCTGAAAAGGTTAAACTGTCCAAACGTAGATCTATGTTTTTTCAACATTTGAAAGTATATAAAAAACATAGATCTTCTTTTTGTTTCTTTACATTTGAAAATGTGTAAAAAAACTTTGATGTATGTTCTTTTTTGTTATATTTGAAAATATGTAAAAAACATAGATCTACTTTTTAAGCACTACGCATGTGAACATAGATCTGTTTGGACAGTTGAAGGGTTAATGGACGTGCTGTTGGAATGTGAGTAAGGTACCTTTTATGAAAGGATTCAGGAAAACCAGTTAGCTGAACTTGAGTCAGCACACTTCAGGGAAGATATCAGTTTAATGAATGATGGTTAATGTGTTTTCTTCTCTAGGTTACCCTGCCTTGTCAGGAGACAGCTATTGAAGTAAAGAATAAATTAAATCATTAGTGTGTGAGCAAGAGAACATAGTTGTAACCGGTTCTTCATTTTTCCAGATACAGCTTCAAACTGCACAACTGGTGGATGTGAACAGTCATGCTTTAATCTTAAAGATGGTGGCTATATTTGTCATTGTCAGCGAGGATTCCGGATTTCACCCAACAATCCAAAAGTATGCGAAGATATTGATGAATGTGCAGAGTTTATACATAATTGTTCACAGTTGTGTACTAATTTGAATGGAACTCATGCTTGTTCCTGTCGAGAAGGTTTTGAGCCAGAGATAAATGGCGTTTGCCGCTTAAAAGAAGGAGCTATTACTCTTGTTTATTCAGATAGCCCAGAAATTCGAGCTTTTAATTTAACTTCTAATAGAGCAATGAATGTTATCAAAGGGGATAGTATTGAGTCTCTTGATTATGAACCTAAATCTGGTATTGTATACTGGACAGATTCATATGGTAAAACAATCAAGCGATCTTATCTACCAGGGTCTCCTGAAAGAGCAAATGTGACGATGGGTTATGCACAGAATTTGGAAATCAAAAGCCGAGCTAAACCCACAGGCCTTGCTATTGACTGGGCAGCCATGAATCTGTACTGGAGTGAAACAGATCGTACAGGCAATAAGCCTCGTGGTGCAATATTGGTGGCTACATTGGATGGACGGTATCGGCACTCAGTCATTGCCACTGGCCTGGAAGATCCTACCTCTGTAGTTGTTGATCCTGATCATGGTTATATGTTCTGGACAGATATTGGCTCTATACCAAAGATTGAAACGTCTTGGATGGATGGCAGCAAAAGACGAATTCTTGTATCGGACTCTATTAGCCAGCCCACAGGACTTGCAATTGATTTTGCCATGGAACACACATTGTATTGGGTTGACGCCAAACTTAATAAAATTGAAATGATGCGTGAAGATGGTTCTAGAAGAACTCTTGTTGCTACAGGAAACCACTTGAGACATCCTCTGTCCTTAGATGTGTTCGAGTCCAGTATATACTGGGTTACACGTGATTCAGGAGAAATCTATAGCATGGATAAGTTTGGACGGGGAGTTCCAGTAAAGCTTCCAGGAGAGTATGCTAACCCATCTAGCATAAAAGGTGAGATGTTAATGATTTTCTTATAATACTAATATACTTAACTATATATAATACATCTTTGAATCCTCTGCTTTATTGGAATATGATATACAATGTATATTATAATTTGTACTCATGAGTGATATACGTAGTGCAGATAATAGGGCAAAAATCAATGTAGCTCATAAATAGATACTGATTATTACTCATTGAACACTGGTTATGTGTATCTAGTACAGTATACAGTGGACCCCCGCATACCGGACGCCTTGCATAACGGACAATCCGCATACCGGACGCTTTGATCGCTAAAATTTTGCCTCGCATACCGCCCAAAAACCCGCTCAGCGCCCTTCGTCCGAGACGCGTCCAATGTGCGGCCTGAGCCAGCCTCATATGTTCCGCCGGTGGCATTGTTTACCAGCCAGCCTCCGCGGTAACATTCAAGCATACAATCGGAATATTTCGTATTATTACAGTGTTTTCGGTGCTGTTTCTGGAAAATAAGTGACCATGGGCCCCAAGAAAGCTTCTAGTTCCAACCCTACAGCAATAAGGGTTAGAATTCCAATAGAGATGAAGAAAGAGATCATTGATAAGTATGAAAGTGGAGTGCGTATCACCGACCTGGTCAGGTTGTACAAGAAACCCAAATCAACCATCTCTACTATTGTGGGCAACAGAAAGGCAATCAAGGAAGCTGTTCTTGCCAAAGGTTTAACTGTGTTTTCGAAACAGAGATCGCAAGTGATGGAAGATGTTGAGAGACTCTTATTGGTGTGGATAAATGAAAAACAGCTAGCAGGAGATAGCGTTTCTCAAGCTATCATAAGCGAAAAGGCTAGGAAGTTGCATGAGGATTTAATTAAAAAAAGGCCTGCAACTAGTGATGATGTGAGTGAATTTAAGGCCAGCAAAGGTTGGTTTGAGAGATTTAAGAAGCGTAGTGGCATACATAGTGTGATAAGGCATGGTGAGGCTGCCAGTTCGGACCACAAAGCGGCTGAAAAATATGTGCAGGAATTCAAGGAGTACATAGAAACTGAAGGACTGAAACCTGAACAAGTGTTTAATTGTGATGAAACAGGCCTGTTTTGGAAGAAAATGCCAAGCAGGACCTACATTACTCAGGAAGAAAAGGCACTCCCAGGACATAAGCCTATGAAAGACAGGCTTACTTTGTTGATGTGTTCCAATGCTAGTGGTGATTGCAAAGTTAAGCCTTTATTAGTGTATCACTCTGAAACTCCCAGAGTGTTCAGGCAAAAGAATGTCCTCAAGGATAATTTGTGTGTGCTGTGGAGGGCAAACAGTAAGGCATGGGTCACTAGGGACTTTTTCTATAACTGGTTACACCATGCATTTGCCCCCAATGTGAAAGATTACCTAACTGAAAAGAAATTAGAACTTAAGTGCCTCCTGGTGTTAGACAATGCCCCTGGTCATCCTACAGACGTGGCAGAGCGACTTTATGGGGACATGAGCTTCATTAAGGTGAAGTTTTTGCCTCCTAATACCACTCCTCTCCTGCAGCCCATGGACCAGCAGGTTATTGCAAACTTCAAAAAACTGTACACAAAAGCTCTGTTTGAAAGGTGCTTTGTAGTGACCTCAGAAACTCAACTGACTCTAAGAGAGTTTTGGAGAGATCACTTTAATATCCTCAATTGTATAAACCTTATAGGTAAGGCTTGGGAGGGAGTGACTAAGAAGACCTTGAACTCTGCTTGGAAGAAACTGTGGCCAGAATGTGTAGACAAAAGGGATTTTGAAGGGTTTGAGGCTAACCCTGAGAGGAGTATACCAGCTGAGGAATCAATTGTGGCATTGGGGAAGTCCTTGGGGTTGGAGGTTAGTGGGGAGGATGTGGAAGAGGTGGTGGAGGACGACATTGAAGAACTAACCACTGATGAGCTGATAGATCAACTTCAAGAGCAAGAGGCCAGACCTGAGGAAACTGGTTCAAAGGAGGGGAGAGAGAAATTGAAGGAATTGCCTACTACAAAGATTAAGGAAATGTGTGCAAAATGGCTTGAAGTGCAAACCTTTTTTGATGAAAATCACCCTCACACAGCTATTGCAAGCCGTGTTGGCAACCTGTACACTGACAATGTTGTGAAACACTTTAGGGAAGTCATAAAGGAACGAGAGGTACAGGCCACTATGGACAGATATGTTGTGCGAAAGAAGTCCAGTGACTCTGAAGCTGGTCCTAGTGGCATTAAAAGAAGAAGGGAAGTAACCCCAGAAAAGGACTCGACACCTCAAGTCTTAATGGAAGGGGATTCCCCTTCTAAACACTAACACTCTCTCTCCCCTCTTCCCATCCCATCAATCATCACCAGATCTTCAATAAAAGTAAGTGTCATGTAATTGTGCATGCCTTTTTCAGTTTGTGTGTATTAAAATTAACATTTCATGTGGTAAAAAATTTTTTTTTCATACTTTTGGGTGTCTTGCACGGATTAATTTGATTTCCATTATTTCTTATGGGGAAAATTCATTCGCATACCGAACATTTCGCATAACAGCCAGCCCTCTTGCACGGATTAAGGTCGCTATGCGGGGGTCCACTGTATATATATACAGTGGACCCCCGCCTTACAATATTAATCCGTTCCTGAGAGCTCATCATAAGCCAAAATTATCGTTGGCCGAATTAATTTTCCCCATAAGAAATAATGGAAATTAAATTAATCCATTCCTGACACCCCAGAGTATGAAAAAAAATTTTTTACCACATGAAATATTAATTTTAATACACACAAACTGAAGAAAACACGCACAATTACTACTCTACTAAGAATAGAATACATGACACTTACCTTTATTGAAGATCTGGTGATGCTTGATGGGATGGGAGGAGGGGAGAGTGTGGAAGTTATTGTTTAGAAGGGGAATCCCCTTCCATTGGGACTTGAGGTAGCAAGTCCTTTTCTGGGGTTACTTCCCTTCTTTTTTTAATGCCACTAGGACCAGCTTGAGAGTCACTGGACCTCTGTCGCACAACAAATCTGTCCATAGAGCTCTGTACCTCCTGTTCCTTTAAGACTTTCCTAAAATGGGCCATAACATTGTCATTGTACAGGTTGCCAACACGGCTTGCAGTAGCTGTGTCAGGGTGATTTTCATCCATAAAGGTTTGCAGTTCAACCCACTTTGCACACATTTCCTTAATCTCTTTTTTCAATTCCATACTAATTCTCGCCCTTTTTACCACAGGGATGGCACTAGAAGCTTTCTTGGGGTCTATGGTGACTTATTTTGCAGTTACAAGCACTAAAAACACTGGGATAATGTGGAATGTACCAAATGTATGCGTAGATGCGACTGCACTGACTGGCTTGTAAACATTGGTGCTGAGGCCACACGTGGGACGCGTCCCAGACAAATCATGTAAGGCGAGCTTTTTATCGTGAGGTGAGGCAAAATTTTTGCGTTCAAATGCTTCGTATGGCGGATTTAACGTATTGCGATGCTTTCGTAAGGCGGGGATCCACTGTATTTTTTTTTCGAACAAATTGGCTGTATCCCACCATGGCAGGGTGACCTATAAAGAAAAATGAAACTTTTTCTTTTTAAATTTAGTAATTTATACAGGAGAAGGGGTTACTAGCCCCTTGCTCTCATCATTTAAGTCACGTCATACAACACACATGGCTTATGGAGGAAGATATGCACATGTATGTGTGTGTGTGTGTGTGTGTATCCATGGGGAAGTGGAACAGAATTCTTCCTCTGTAACCCATGCGTGTTGTAAGAGGCGACTAAAGTGCTGGGAGCAAGGGGCTAGTAACCCCTTCTCCCATATAAATTACTAAATTTAAAAAGAGAAACTTTTGTTTTTCTTTTTGGGCCACCCTGCCTAGGTGGGATATGGCCGGTTTGTGGAAAGAAGAACATACACACACACACATATATATATATATATATATATATATATATATATATATATATATATATATATATATATATATATATATATATATATATATATATATATATATATAAATACATACATACATATATACATACAATACGTACAATACATACATACATACATACATACATACATACATACATACATACATACATACATACATACATACATACATACATACATTACATACATACATTACATACATACATACATACATACAATACATACATACATTACATACATACATACATACATACATACATACATTACATACATACATACATACATTACATACATACATTACATACATACCATACATACATTACATACATACCATACATACATTACATACATACCATACATACATACCATACATACATTACATACATACATTACATACATACCATACATACATTACATACATACATTACATACATACCATACATACATACCAGCAAGCGTGCATGAGCGTGTTAGATAGGAGTGAATGGAGACGAATGATACTTGGGTCCTGATGATCTGTTGGAGTGTGAGCAGGGTAATATTTAGTGAAGGGATTCAGGGAAACCGGTTATTTTCATATAGTCGGACTTGAGTCCTGGAAATGGGAAGTACAATGCCTGCACTTTAAAGGAGGGGTTTGGGATATTGGCAGTTTGGAGGGATATGTTGTGTATCTTTGTACGTATATGCTTCTAAACTGTTGTATTCTGAGCACCTCTGCAAAAGCAGTGATAATGTGAGAGTGTGGTGAAAGTGTTGAATGATGATGAAAGTATTTTCTTTTTGGGGATTTTCTTTCTTTTTTGGGTCACCCTGCCTCGGTGGGAGACGGCCGACTTGTTGAAAAAAAAAAAAAACATACATACATACACACACACACACCTACCATCCGACTTACGACCGAGTTCAGTTCCGAGAAACCGGTCGTAAGTCGAACTTTACTACTGAATATCAAGAAAACATTTTTGTAATGACTTTATTTTATTGTTTTATTTTGGTATTTCATGTTTTATTTTACTTTTTATGTTGTTAGTACTGTATTTTATAATGTAAGGTTTAGGATAAACACTGTGTACAACACAAATAGTTGTTTATTTCCCAGAAATTTGGCATAAAAAACACGGTCGTAAGTCGAGTGGTCGTAAGTTGAGCAGGTCGTAAGTCGGATGGTAGGTGTATATATACAGTGGACCCCCGCATAACGATTACCTCCGAATGCGACCAATTATGTAAGTGTATTTATGTAAGTGCGTTTGTACGTGTATGTTTGGGGGTCTGAAATGGACTAATCTACTTCACAATATTTTTTATGGGAACAAATTCGGTCAGTACTGGCACCTGAACATACTTCTGGAGTGAAAAAATATCGTTAACCGGGGGTCCACTGTATACAGTGGACCCCCGGTTAACGATATTTTTTCACTCCAGAAGTATGTTCAGGTGCCAGTACTGACCGAATTTGTTCCCATAAAAAATATTGTGAAGTAGATTAGTCCATTTCAGACCCCCAAACATACACGTACAAACGCACTTACATAAATACACTTACATAATTGGTCGCATTCGGAGGTAATCGTTATGCGGGGGTCCACTGTATATATATATGCACACACGCACAGTAGGCCATCGTTTAACACGATTTTATCTTGCATGTTTTGTATATAACACGTTTGAAGAATTGCGGCATATTTTTGTTTAGCACTCTCGTAACACACGGTTGCGGGAGGGGAGAATATTTTGAGCGCAAGATCGCCCGCTGTATGACCAGGTCTCCCCCACACAATAGGGGAGACCCACCACCATTCCCCACCACCCACACCCTCTCAGCCTTCAGTTCGGTTCATACGCATGTAGGACGGCGATACTCAGGAAGCTTGCTGTGTTTATTTACATATTTTCTTATTTCCATTGCCATTTGTTAAATCTTCCAAGCAATCATGGCACCCAGTAAGCATACAAGTGTTCCCGCAAGTGACAAGAAAAGGTTTAAGCATTCAAGTCTAGGAATTATGAAGAAAATTGAGATATTAGATAAGTTTAAGAGTGACTCACGTGTGGTGGATGTAGTGAGGGCCTATGGCCTTAATGAAGTGTCAGTTCATACAATTAAAAAGAATGAGGCGAATACGTATACGAGCTTTTGCAATGAATAACCCAAGATGTCACCTCATGAAAAGAATGACACACAGATCACAGCAAGTAAATAAAACTGAAAACTTGTTGCCTGAGTGGATTGAACAAAAGACAAAGGAAGGTACACCATTTAATTTCCTCTTAATTAGAGAAAAGGCCATACAGTTGTTTAAAGCAGCATGTGATAAGGAAGGAAGGCCTGAAAAAGAGTGTGTTTAGCACGCTGGTTCCACAACTTTAAGTTGCATAATAAGTTACATAATATTGAGTTTAGTTATGAAAGTGCTTCAGCTGATCATACAGCAGCAAGTAATTTCCCTGCTGAATTGCAGGAATTTATTTCTGAGGGTGGCTGTGAGCCACATCAAGTGTTTAATGCTGACGAGACAAGTGTTTTTTGGAAAAAAATGCCAACATGAACTTATATCAGTCAGCAAGAGGAAAGTGCATCAGGTGATTTCAGGTGTAAGCCCATGGTTATTTACCACTCTAAAAATCCTCGTGCTTTGAAAGGTGTAGATAAAAACACCTTACCAGTAATTTGGAGGTCAAACCAGTCAGCATGGATGACAGAGGAAATATTTATTGACTGGTTTAAGCATCACTTTATTCCTGAAGTCAAGTTTTACCGTCACAGCAAGAACCTTGCATTCAAGGCTCTCTTCATTCTTGATAATTTCCCTACTCATCCACAAGCTTTGCTGGATGTGACCCCACATGTAAAAGTTGTATTTTTACCTCCAAATACAACATCTCTAATACAATCACTGGATTGAGGAGTTAAGTCATTCAAGTGTAACTACACAAAAAAAGTTATGAAAAAACTAGTTGCATCAATGGACTCTGACTCCAACCTGGCAGTACCAAGCTTCTGGAATAAATTTAACATTGCAGATGCCATCAGCTATGCTAGAAGTGCATGGAATGAAGTGCCCCAGTCAACATTAAATGCAGGCTGGGGAAAATTATGGCCTTGCTTGAGAGTCAGGTTCAGGAAAATGTTCAACTGGCAAGGAGATTACCAGGTGGTGGTTTTGAAGATATGAATGAAAAAGATATGATTGAGCTCTTAGAAGATAATGATGAAGACACGAGTCCAGAGGAAATGTTGGCAGAGCTTGATGCACAGATACAAGGGAGGGAGATAACAGAAGAAGGTGAAGAAGAGCCTGAAGAAAAACAGTTAACATTACAGAAGTTATGCTAGCAGTTCCATGTTATTGGTAAAGTTGCAGACTTTTTTGCTGAAGAGGACCCTGACAAATCTGGAAGCAGTACTTCGAAACTGGGTCTAGACCAGCTGATGATGCCTTACCGTCAGCTGTATAATGTGAAATTAAGACACTTGTGCAACATCTGGGTATCTTTATTGTAGACGTTTCGCCATCCAGTGGCTTTATCAATACAAATTCTAGGACATAGCTTGAAGACAGTAGGACTATATACAGAAGATGAGGTAATCAGTCCCTAAGCCTTGGAGTAGGTGCGAAGAGCACCATAGTCGTGCTCTTCGCACCTACTCCAAGGCTTAGGGACTGATTACCTCATCTTCTGTATATAGTCCTACTGTCTTCAAGCTATGTCCTAGAATTTGTATTGATAAAGTCACTGGATGGTGAAACGTCTACAATAAAGATACCCAGATGTTGCACAAGTGTCTTAATTTCATCTTGTCGGTATTATATACCATTCTTGCACAGCTGCATAATGTGCTGCAGGGTAAAAGAGCCCAGAGATCCATTACAGAATTTATGCACACTCCAATACAACCATCGACTTCAGCACCAGAACCTCTACCATCCACTTCTGCCTACAACCAACAACCATCTGCCTCAGACCAGTAGGGCCACACCATCTCTTCACAATCATCCACAAACACCATTACCCACAATTTAAGGTAAGAAGTACTATTATTTCTATTGCATTTGTAGTTTTAAGTAGTAATGTATCATGACAATGCACTACAATTACATATTCACTTTTATTTTGTAAGATCTGTTGATCTAAAAAAAAGTTGTTTGGCTTTTTGGGGGCTCCCAGGAGCATAACCCTATTTTTCACATAAGTTCTTCAGTTTGTCTAACACGGTTTTGTCTAACACAGAGTAGTATTCAGGAACATACCTACCGTGTTAAACGACGGTCTACTGTATGAATGTGTGTGTATATATAGATTTTTTTTTTAGGTTGCTCTGCATCAATAGGTGACAGCCGGTGTATAAAAAAATATACATTTATAAATTTATTTATCTATTTTCAGTTTTTGCAGACAAGAGATACAATACAAGCATGATTAGTATATGTCAGAGAGACACTCCATGCAGCCATCTGTGTCTTATTATTCCTGGAGGTTATAAATGTGCTTGTCCTGACAACAAAGGAGTAAAGAACACCTATCCCAATTGTGATGCTCGTAAGTGTACATATTTGTATTAAAATTTTTGCTCATGTATGAAAGTGCTTAGTAATTTATTAGCATTCACTGTGGTCATATGGAATGTATTGATTGATTGGTCACTCTCATGATATTTCAGTCATAAAGTAGTAGGTGTCTTATATACAGAAGCTGTTCACCTAGTACAGGGATGTTTGATGAGTTCTGAGAGTTTTTCTACACCCAGAGCCTGGCTGTGGACCAGATTCCATGGAATCTTGTCCAGTTTCTTTTTCAGATTCTATGAGATTAGTACTCGTTAGGTAGTTGGTCTGTGCAGCCTTCCTGTGGAGTGAAAAAGGTTTCTGCATTCTCCACCCTGCTGTCATTTAATGGGTTGCTCACTTAATGTTCATCGTCAGTATGTGAGCCCCTCTTTTAAATATGAATAGATATATGTGGGGTTGCGATATCCCGAATGGCCTTTTCTTCCCTTTGGGTATTTTTTTGTTTAGTACAAAAAATTTGTTTTGACATATTCATGTTTTTTAACCCTTTCACTATCAAGAACCCTGCTCTCAGTGTCAAAAACTATTAAAAAAAAAAAAAAAAATTCTATCCAAGAATAATTTTCTGAGTGTTATAAAAGAAAAAAAATTTGTGATCAGTAGTTACCGAGATATAATAATATCTTTATTTACTACAAGTACATGTACATGGTATACAGGCCTAGCTGATAACAATGACATATACTACTATATAGAAAGCCCCTTGTTATGCTCAGCATGTCGGGCAAATAGGTCAGTGTCCCAGGATGCGACCCACACCAGTCGACTGACACCCAGGTACCCATTTTACTGATGGGAAACATAGACAACAGGTGGAAAGAAACATGCCCAATAGAGGCATGAAGTTGACAGAAAGTGAACTGCTTATGGCAACATCAGCGCCTGTCACTGTAATATTATTTTTACTTTTATTCTATTTTTTCTTTTCTTTTCTAATATATTTTTTCAAGTAACTTTTGTGGCCTGTGAGACCAATATAATGCATAATGTACATATATCCACTCGTTGTATGCAACACAGTAACCGCACAAATATTGTTATCATTATATTGTTTACAAAACTTGTTTACACAAACCCACACTGCCTTCCCCACTACCCATACTGCCTTCCCCACACCCACACTGTCTTCCCCACCACCCATGCTGGAAATAAGTCACTTTTACTTTTTTGGGTTATCCTAGGTTCGTTACACATGCTGCTGTGTATGTTAATCTATGTAACTGTATTTGTGTATACTTGAATAAACTTACATGCCATGTTCCCAACCACCCATGCTGTCTTCCCCACCATCCATTCTGCCTCCCCCACCACTCACGCTGCCTTCCCCACCACCCACGCTGTCTTCCCTTTTCACTATCAGTATCTGGTATCCTGGGCATTGCTTTCAGTCACAAACTCCTCAGAACCATGAAATTCGTCTTCACTGACACTGTGTTAGAGCAATCACTTGGGAAGAGAAGAGTCCCAAATTTGCCAGGGAGTAGGTATTCCTTACTGCTAGACATAGTGAACAAGGCATACTGAATTGGTACTCCCACAATGCAATGCGGCCTCCCAGATTTTTTTCATACTGAGCACACTGAGCACACAGGCCCATTTTCTCACATGTAGGCTTACCAGCTTTCTCGCACCATATCTGAAGCTGCTAGAATTTTGGCATAGTATTACTGAACTGACACTGCCTTGCAAGCTGTAATATTGTGGGGCTGACATTGAAAGGGTTAAGCAATTCAGTAAATCTTTTTCTTCTTTTAACCATCTCCTACACTCTCTTTCTATATCTGATCTTCTATGTTTCTTCAATGGTACATATTAAATACAGATCTTATATGTTTCATTATTCAGCTTCTCCAGGCACTGATGAGGACTTAGGGTGCTTATGACTGTTTCCCAGGATATATCTGATAGTTCTTCATTAGTTTTGTCTCAGTCAACTCTATGATTGTTGAAGTTAAACTTACTGCACATTTTTTTTATTATTATTAACACATTGGCCATCTCCCACCAAGGCAGGGTGGCCCGAAAAAGAAAAACTTTCATCATCATTCACTCCATCACTGTCTTGCCAGAGGTATGCTTACACTACAGTTATAAAACTGCAATATTAACCCTTTGAGGGTTTTGGTCGTACTAGTACGTCTTACGCTTAGGGGTTTTTGACGTACTAGTACTCATAAATTCTAGCGGCCTCAAATCTAGTGGGAGAAAGCTGGTAGGCCTTCATATGAAAGAATGGGTCTATGTGGTCAGTGTGCACAGTCTAAAAAAAATCCTGCAGCACACAGTGCATAATGAGAAAAAAAAAACTTTGACCATTTTTTTTTAATAAATCAGCGACTTTGCAGTGTATTTTCGTATGGTATTTATTGTTGTATTCTAGTTTTCCTGGTCTCATTTTATAGAATGGAAGACATATTACAGAAATTGAGATGATTTTGACTGGTTTTACAATGAAAGGTGCCTTAAAATTGAGCTCAAAGTAGCAGAAATGTTCGATTTTTACCAAACTTCAAAAGTAAACAAATCGTGCCAAGCGTGCAATACACGTCAACTGGTGAGTCTAATATTCTTTCACAAGTGCACCAATAATATTTATACCATTTTTTACACTAATGCAATAGTCTGCATAACAGTAAATCTTATATTTTTTGTGAGAATAAAAATTCAAAGTGGAAAGCCAAAGAATATAAGAGGGGCCTTGAGACGTGACTAATGGCTAGAGGAAATGTCATTTTAGTGCCAGGAATGTCTTTCTTGTTTATTCTGGACCCTATTCGGAAATTGGCATCTTTTGGAATTTGTGTGAAATTGGCAAAATTGCTAAATTCTGACCACTGTACTGGATAGTTGAATTTCATAAATGGGTGGTTTCTTGCACCCATTCGATAGACAAAATGGAGTTCTAGCGAAATATTCATGTTTTTTGTCGACTAGTATAGTGAAATTGGCCGAAAATGGGGCTCAAAGTGGGCAAAATCGCTGATACGTAAACATCGCCGAGACCGCTAACTTTGCGAGAGCATAATTCCGTAAGTTTTTTATCAAATTTCAAACTTTTGGTGTCTTTATCATCGGGAAAAGATTCTCTATCATTTCATAAGAGAAAATAATTTTTTTTTTTTTTAAATTTGGCCGACCCTGAGAACGAGTTTCGGAGAGGGCCTGTCGACCCTCAAAGGGTTAACACCCCTCCTTCAGAGTGCAGGCACTGTATTTCCCATCTCCAGGACTCAACTCCAGCCTGCCGGTTTAACTGAATCCTTTCGAAAATGTCACCTTTTTCACACTCCAACAGCACGTCAGGTCCTAAAAACAATTTGTCTCCATTCGCTCCTATTTAACACGGTCATGTATGCTTGCTGGAAGTCCAAGCCCCTCGCACACAAAACCTTCTTTACACCCTCCCTCCAACCTTTCCTAGGCCAACCCCTACCCCACCTCTACTCCACTGCAAATTTATACACGAAGTCATTCTATTTCATTCCATCCTCTCTATACGTCCAAACCACCTCAACAACCCCTCCTCAGCCATCTGGATAATACTTTTGGTAATCTCGCACCTCCTCCTAATTACCAAACTATGAATTCTCTGCATTATATTCATACCACATATTGCCCTCAGACATGACATCTCCACTTTCTCCAGCCTTCTTATTGCAACATTCACCATACATGTTTCACACCCATATAAGAGTGTTGGTATAACTATATTCTCATACATTCCCCTCTTTGCTTCCATGGACAAAGTTCTTTGTCTCCACAGACTCCTAAGAGCACCACTCACTTTTTTCCTTTCATCACTTCTATGATTCACATCCTCTTTCATAGACCCATGTGGTGACACATCCACTCCTAAATACAGTAGGGCCCCGCTTTATGGTGTTTTGCCTTATGGCGTTCCGCTAATTATGACCAAAACTTGCTGTACAGCTCCCTGTCTTTCTAATATGGAGTGCTGGTTTGTTTACATTCTCTGGAAACTTTCAAAAATTTCTTGTGTCATAAAGTTATTGCATATTTTATATGTACAGTAGGGCCCCACTTATACGGCAGGTTAGGTTCCAGGCTACTGCCAGAAAGCAGACTTTGCTGGAAAGCAGAACTCCATTTTTTCCATTTATAACTGCATATAAATGCCAGAAAACAAGTTTACACTAGCATATATTAAGTTAACAATAGAACTAGGCATTAAAAAGTAAAATACACACACAGTACACTCATTATGTACCTCAAAATACTTGTATTATTTGTAGTCTTAATGTAGGGCAAAGGGTGAGTAGTATTTACTGTAAGAAGTGAGGTGTGGTAGCCCTCCTGGCCACCCCACCCACACATACTATACTACAATGCTTAAAGCTCCCTAGAGCGATAAAATGCATATACAGTGCTCATTACTTACCTTAAAATATTTGTAGTCTTAATGTAGGGTGAGAGGTGAAAAGTATTTATTTGTAGAAAGTTGTGTGGGAGGTATGGCATCCTGCCTGGCCACTCCCACCTACTATGACAATAAGCTCCCTAGAGCGATAAAATGCATACATAGTACACTCATTAATTACCTTAAAATATTTGTAGTCTTAATGTAGGGTGAGAAGTGAGTTTTATTTATAGGAAGTCAGGATGGGAAGTATGGGTAGCCAAGAAGTGCAGGCAGCCCTCCCCACCCCACCCTACCTCACCCCACCCACACGTAATATAAACAAACCAGACGAATACATCTGGTTTTCGTCACTTTACACTGTGTACAAGTTGTCTCCACGTTGGTACAGTAGAATAAATAAATCAAAACACTCCCATTCTTGTATAACACCATTTTTAAAAGAAGTGACGCCCTGAGTGAAGGCATACAAAAGGATTAATTTTCTAGCTACCCCCAGTAATATTAGTGTACACATTTTCCTGATGTTTGACTACAAGTCATCTGGCTACCACAAATCTTACAAGTTACCTGGCTACCACAAGTCCTACAAGTCTCCTGGCTACCACAAGTCCTACAAGTCGCCTGGCTACCACATCTCATTTTTATGTTAATTTATTCTACTGTGGGGTGTGTTTAGATGGATTAAGCAAAATATCTATATTAACGTTTTATACGATAATAGTGCTCCTCAGAGTGATTATTACTGTGTTATTATTATTATCATTATTAATGTGTCATCTTCAAGACTAATAAGACATTCTTAGTGATTTTAATGTGTACCTGTATGCCAACACAGTTTACTTAGGTACAGGTACACATAAGTATAATTATTATTATTATCACACTGGCCGATTCCCGCCTTAACCCTTTGACTGTTTCCGACATATAAATACGTCTTACGAGCCAATGTTTCTGACGTATTTATACGCATAAATTCTAGCAGCTTCAAATCAAGCAGGAGAAAGCTGGTAGGCCCAAATGTGAGAGAATGGGTCTCCATGGTCAGTGTGCACCATATAAAAAAAATCGGGGAGCCAGTGGTGCATTGTGGGAATGCCATTTCAGTTGTCCTTTTTCAGCATGTCTAGCGGTAAGAAATATGTGATTCCCCAGCAAATCTGGGACTCTTCTCTTCCCAAGTGATGCTCTAACACAGATGGAAGTGTCAGTGAAGATCAATTTCATGATTTGGAGGAGTTTGAGACCAAAAGCAATGGAGGAGGAGGAGGAGGAGGAGGGGAGGAAGAGGAGGAGGGGTGGGGAAGAGGAGGGGATGGAGGAAGAGGAGGGGTGGAGGAAGAGGAGGGGATGGAGGAAGAGGAGGAGGGGATGGAGGAAGAGGAGGGGTGGAGGAAGAGGAGGAGGGGATGGAGGAAGAGGAGGAGGGGATGGAGGAAGAGGAGGAGGGGATGGAGGAAGAGGGGAGGAAGAGGAAGAGGGGAGGAAGAGGAGGAGGAAGAGGAGGAGGAAGAGGAGGAGGAAGAGGAGGAGGAAGAGGAAGAGGAGGAGGAAGAGGAAGAAGAGGAAGAAGAGGAAGAGGAGGAGGAGAAGAAGAGGAGAAGAATAGGAGGAGAAGAAGAGGAGGAGGAGAAGAAGAGGAGGAGGAGAAGAAGAGGAGGAGGAGGAGAAGAGGAGGAGGAGGAGAAGAGGAGGAGGAGAAGGAGAAGAGGAGGAGGAGGAGAAGAGGAGGAGGAGGAGAAGAGGAGGAGGAGGAGAAGAGGAGGAGGAGGAGAAGAAGAGGAGGAGGAGAAGGAGAAGAGGAGGAGGAGGAGAAGGAGAAGAGGAGGAGGAGGAGGAGGAGGAGGAAGAAGAAGATGTAATAATATTGTTCCCTTGAAGCAAGAAAAAAAAAAGTCCACCCCATGACAGTGACAAGATAAGGGGAGATAACATCTGATAAGAGCTGACTTTGATGAGCGTAAACGAGGGTAGAGCTGATAAGGAAATATTACATGACCATCCCCCTCCCTTTGTTTTTGCTGGTACACAAACATTTCTGTCTGTCTATTTGTCTGTCTGTCAAGCTCCCTGTCTGTCCATCTAGCTCTCTGTCTCAGAGAGAGCCACAAGACTGTGTCATCACGTTTACTCACATCTTCAAGCAGAGTATAGCACTTTGTCTGGATTTCTTGGGTTATCCTAGGTAATTTACACTATGTATACTTGTATTTATGTGTACCTGTGAGACAGAGATAGGCAGACAGATAGAAAGAGAGACAGATTGAAAGATATAGAATGAGGGAGAAAGATAATTAGATAGAATGGAGGAGGGGAAGCAGCATCCGACCCCATTGTTTTGACAGGCGGGAGGGGGAGTGAGTAATGAGACAATATGTCACTTTGACAGCTGCCGACTTCTGACTCAAAACAATTATAAGCCACACACTCGCACACAAGACAAGGAGGAGGAGAAGGAGGAGGAGAAGGAGGAGGAGAAGGAGGAGGAGAAGGAGGAGGAGAAGGAGGAGGAGGAGAAGGAGGAGGAGGAGAAGGAGGAGGAGGAGAAGGAGGAGGAGGAGAAGGAGGAGGAGGAGAAGGAGGAGGAGGAGGAGAAGGAGGAGGAGGAGGAGGAGAAGGAGGAGGAGGAGAAGGAGGAGGAGGAGAAGGAGGAGGAGGAGAAGGAGGAGGAGGAGAAGGAGGACGAGAAGGAGGAGAAGGAGGAGGAGAAGAAGGAGGAGGAGGATGATTGTTTGTTTGTTTTTGTAAACAAGTTTTGTAAACAATATATTGATAATTATGTTTGTGTGCTTATTGTGTTGTATACAACGAGTGTATATATGTACATTGCACCTTACTTTGGTCTCATAGGCCACATAAGTTATGTGAAAAAATAAAATAGTGAAAAAAACAAAAAACCTTCAATTACAAGTAAACTAAAGTTTACCGGGTGAGCGGCAGTCGCCGCTGTTGCCATACGCGGCTCATTTTCTGCAAACTTCACGGCTCTATATCTCGGTAAGTACCGATGGCAAAAAATTTTTTTTTGGACTAAAACACTCAGAAAAATAATCTTAAAATTTTCACAAGAAAAAATATTTTTTTTTTTTTTGAATATTTGGCGACATAGAATGACAGTTTCAGAGAGGGGCCTGAAACAGTCAAAGGGTTAAGGCAGGGTGGCCCGAAAAAAAAAAACTTCCACCATCATTCACTCCATCACTGTCTTGCCAGAAGGGTGCTTTACACTACAGTTTTTAAACTGCAACATTAACACCCCTCCTTCAGAGTGCAGGCACTGTACTTCCCATCTCCAGGACTCAAGTCCGGCCTGCCGGTTTTCCTGAACCCCTTCATAAATGTTACTTTGCTCACACTCCAACAGCACGTCAAGTATTAAAAACCATTTGTCTCCATTCACTCCTATCAAACACGCTCACGCATGCCTGCTGGAAGTCCAAGCCCCTCGCACACAAAACCTCCTTTACCCCCTCCCTCCAACCTTTCCTAGGCCGACCCCTAACCCTCCTTCCTTCCACTACAGACTGATACACTCTTGAAGTCACTCTGTTTCGCTGCATTCTCTCTATATGTCCGAACCACCTCAACAACCCTTCCTCAGCCCTCTGGACAACAGTTTTGGTAATCCCGCACCTCCTCCTAACTTCCAAACTACAAATTCTCTGCATTATATTCACACCACACATTGCCCTCAGACATGACATCTCCACTGCCTCCAGCCTTCTCCTCGCTGCAACATTCATCACCCATGCTTCACACCCATATAAGAGCATTGGTAAAACTATACTCTCATACATTCCCCTCTTTGCCTCCAAGGACAAAGTTCTTTGTCTCCATAGACTCCTAAGTGCACCACTCACCCTTTTCCCCTCATCAATTCTATGATTCACCTCATCTTTCATAGACCCATCCGCTGACACATCCACTCCCAAATATCTGAATGCATTCACCTCCTCCATACTCTCTCCCTCCAATCTGATATCCAATCTTTCATCACCTAATCTTTTTGTTATCCTCATAACCTTACTCTTTCCTGTATTCACTTTTAATTTTCTTCTTTTGCACACCCTACCAAATTCATCCACCAATCTCTGCAACTTCTCTTCAGAATCTCCCAAGAGCACAGTGTCATCAGCAAAGAGCAACTGTGACAACTCCCACTTTGTGTGATTCTTTATCTTTTAACTCCACGCCTCTTGCCAAGACCCTCGCATTTACTTCTCTTACAACCCCATCTATAAATATATTAAACAACCACGGTGACATCACACATCCTTGTCTAAGGCCTACTTTTACTGGGAAATAATTTCCCTCTTTCCTACATACTCTAACTTGAGCCTCACTATCCTTGTAAAAACTCTTCACTGCTTTCAGTAACCTACCTCCTACACCATACACCTGCAACATCTGCCACATTGCTCCCCTATCCACCCTGTCATACGCCTTTTCCAAATCCATAAATGCCACAAAGACCTCTTTAGCCTTATCTAAATACTGTTCACTTATATGTTTCACTGTAAACACCTGGTCCACACACCCCCTACCTTTCCTAAAGCCTCCTTGTTCATCTGCTATCCTATTCTCTGTCTTACTCTTAATTCTTTCAATAATAACTCTACCATACACTTTACCAGGTATACTCAACAGACTTATCCCCCTATAATTTTTGCACTCTCTTTTGTCCCCTTTGCCTTTATACAAAGGAACTATGCATGCTTTCTGCCAATCCCTAGGTACCTTACCCTCTTCCATACATTTATTAAATAATTGCACCAACCACTCCAAAGTTATATCCCCACCTGCTTTTAACATTTCTATCTTTATCCCATCAATCCCGGCTGCCTTACCCTCTTTCATTTTACCTACTGCCTCACGAACTTCCCCCACACTCACAACTGGCTCTTCCTCACTCCTACAAGATGTTATTCCTCCATGCCCTATACACAAAATCACAGCTTCCCTATCTTCATCAACATTTAACAATTCCTCAAAATATTCCCTCCATCTTCCCAATACCTCTAACTCTCCATTTAATAACTCTCCTCTCCTATTTTTAACTGACAAATCCATTTGTTCTCTAGGCTTCCTTAACTTCTTAATCTCACTCCAAAACTTTTTCTTATTTTCAACAAAATTTGTTGATAACATCTCACCCACTCTCTCATTTCCTCTCTTTTTACATTGCTTCACCACTCTCTTAACCTCTCTCTTTTTCTCTTATACTCTTCCCTCCTTGCATCACTTCTACTTTGTAAAAACTTCTCATATGCTAACTTTTTCTCCCTTTACATCATCATTCCACCAATCGCTCCTCTTCCCTCCCGCACCCACTTTCCTGTAACCACAAACTTCTGCTGAACACTCTAACACTACATTTTTAAACCTACCCCATACCAATTCGACCCCATTTCCTATGCTCTCATTAGCCCATCTATCCTCCAATAGCTGTTTATATCTTACTCTAACTGCCTCCTCTTTTAGTTTATAAACCTTCACCTCTCTCTTCCCTGATGCTTCTGTTCTCCTTGTATCCCATCTACCTTTTACTCTCAGTGTAGCTACAACTAGAAAGTGGTCTGATATATCTGTGGCCCCTCTATAAACATGTACATCCTGAAGTCTACTCAACAGTCTTTTATCTACCAATACATAATCCAGCAGACTACTGTCATTTTGCCCTACATCATATCTTGTATACTTATTTATCCTCTTTTTCTTAAAATATGTATTACCTATAACTAAACCCCTTTCTATACAAAGTTCAATCAAAGGGCTCCCATTATCATTTACACCTGGCACCCCAAACTTACCTACCACACCCTCTCTAAAAGTTTCTCCTACTTTAGCATTCAGATCCCCTACCACAATGACTCTCTCACTTGGTTCAAAGGCTCCTATACATTCACTTAACATCTCCCAAAATCTCTCTCTCCTCTACATTCCTCTTTTCTCCAGGTGCATACATGCTTATTATGACCCACTTTTTGCATCCAACCTTTACTTTAATCCACATAATTCTTGAATTTACACATTCATATTCTCTTTTCTCCTTCCATAACTGATCCTTCAACATTACTGCTACCCCTTCCTTTGCTCTAACTCTCTCAGATACTCCAGATTTAATCCCTTTTATTTCCCCCCACCGAAACTCCCCTACCCCCTTCAGCTTTGTTTCGCTTAGGGCCAGGACATCCAACTTCTTTTCATTCATAACATCAGCAATCATCTGTTTCTTGTCATCCGCACTACATCCACGCACCATCAAGCATCCCAGTTTTATAAAGTTTTTCTTCTTCTCTTTTTTAGTAAATGTCTACAGGAGAAGGGGTTACTAGCCCATTGCTCCCGGCATTTTAGTCGCCTCATACGACACGCATGGCTTACGGAGGAAAGATTCTTTTCCACTTCCCCATGGACAATAGAAGAAATAAGGAAGAACAAGAGCTATTTAGAAAAAGGAGAAAAACCTAGATGTATGTATATATATATATATGCATGTGCGTGTCTGTGAAGTGTGACCAAAGTGTAAGTAGGAGTAGCAAGATATCCCTGTTATCTAGCGTGTTTATGAGACAGTAAAAGTATAATTATCAGTTATAATAATAATAAAAAGAGGGTACAGGAGTTAGTAGATGGAGAGATGGAGGTATTGGGTAGATGGCAGGAATATTTTGAGGAACTTTTAAATGTTGATGAAGAAAGGGAGGCAGTAATTTCATGCATTGGCCAGGGAGGTATACTATCTCTTAGGAATGAAGAAGAGCAGGATGTGAGTGTGGGGGAGGTGCGTGAGGCATTACATAGAATGAAAGGGGGTAAAGCAGCTGGAACTGACGGGATCATGACAGAAATGTTAAAAGCAGGGGAGGATATAGTTTTAGGGAGTTTCGGTGGGTGGAAATAAATGGGATTAAATCTGGAATATCTGAGAGAGTTAGAGCAAAGGAAGGGGTAGCAGTAATGTTGAAGGATCAGTTATGGAAGGAGAAAAGAGAATATGAATGTGTAAATTCAAGAATTATGTGGATTAAAGTAAAGGTTGGCTGCAAAAAGTGGGTCATAATAAGCGTGTATGCTCCTGGAGAAGAGAGGAATGCAGAGGAGAGAGAGAGATTTGGGAAGATGTTAAGTGAATGTATAGGAGCCTTTGAACCAAGTGAGAAAGTAATTGTGGTAGGGGACCTGAATGCTAAAGTAGGAGAAACTTTTAGAGAGGGTCTGGTAGGTACGTTTGGGGTGCCAGGTGTAAATGATAATGGGAGCCCTTTGATTGAACTTTGTATAGAAAGGTGTTTAGTTATAGGTAATACATATTTTAAGAAAAAGAGGATAAATAAGTATACAAGATATGATGTAGGGCAAAATGACAGTAGTTTGTTGGATTATGTATTGGTAGATAAAAGACTGTAGAGTAGACTTCAGGATGTACATGTTTATAGAGGGGCCACAGATATATCAGATCACTTTCTAGTTGTAGCTACACTGAGAGTAAAAGGTAGATGGGATACAAGGAGGATAAAAGCATCAGAGAAGAGAGAGGTGAAGGTTTATAAACTATAAGAGGAGGCAGTTAGGGTAAGATATAAACAGCTATTGGAGGATAGATGGGCTAGTGAGAGAATAGGCCATGGGGTCGAAGAGGTATGGGGTAGGTTTAAAAATGTAGTGTTAGAGTGTTCAGCAGAAGTTTGTGGTTACAGGAAAGTGGGTGCAGGAGGGAAGAGGAGTGATTGGTGGAATGATGATGTAAAGAGAGTAGTAAGGGAGAAAAAGTTAGCATATGAGAAGTTTTTACAAAGTAGAAGTGATGCAAGGAGGGAAGAGTATATGGAGAAAAAGAGAGAGGTTAAGAGAGTGGTGAAGCAATGTAAAAAGAGAGCAAATGAGAGAGTGGGTGAGATGTTATCAACAAATTTTGTTGAAAATAAGAAAAAGTTTTGGAGTGAGATTAACAAGTTAATGAAGCCTAGAGAACAAATGGATTTGTCAGTTAAAAATAGGAGAGGAGAGTTATTAAATGGATAGTTTGAGGTATTGGGAAGATGGAGGGAATATTTTGAGGAATTGTTAAATGTTGATGAAGATAGGGAAGCTGTGATTTCGTGTATAGGGCAAGGAGGAATAACATCTTGTAGGAGTGAGGAAGAGCCAGTTGTGAGTGTGGGGGAAGTTCGTGAGGCAGGTAAAATGAAAGGGGGTAAGGCAGCCGGGATTGATGGGATAAAGATAGAAATGTTAAAAGCAGGTGGGGATATAGTTTTGTAGTGGTTGGTGCAATTATTTAATAAATGCATGGAAGAGGGTAAGGTACCTAGGGATTGGCAGAGAGCATGCATAGTTCCTTTGTATAAAGGCAAAGGGGACAAAAGTGAGTGCAAAAATTATAGGGGGATAAGTCTGTTGAGTATACCTGGTAAAGTGTATGGTAGAGTTATTATTGAAAGAATTAAGAGTAAGACGGAGAATAGGATAGCAGATGAAGGAGGCTTTAGGAAAGGTAGGGGGTGTGTGGACCAGGTGTTTACAGTGAAACATATAAGTGAACAGTATTTAGATAAGGCTAAAGAGGTCTTTGTGGCATTTATGGATTTGGAAAAGGCGTATGACAGGGTGGATAGGGGGGGCAATGTTGCAGGTGTATGGTGTAGGAGGTAGGTTACTGAAAGAAGTGAAGAGTTTTTACGAGGATAGTGAGGCTCAAGTTAGAGTATTTAGGAAAGAGGGAAATTATTTCCCAGTAAAAGTAGGCCTTAGACAAGGATGTGTGATGTCACCGTGGTTGTTTAATATATTTATAGATGGGGTTGTAAGAGAGGTAAATGCGAGGGTCTTGGCAAGAGGCGTGGAGTTAAAAGATAAAGAATCACACATAAAGTGGGAGTTGTCACAGTTGCTCTTTGCTGATGACACTGTGCTCTTGGGAGATTCTGAAGAGAAGTTGCAGAGATTGGTGGATGAATTTGGTAGGGTGTGCAAAAGAAGAAAATTAAAAGTGAATACAGGAAAGAGTAAGGTTATGAGGATAACAAAAAGATTAGGTGATGAAAAATTGGATATCAGATTGGAGGGAGAGAGTATGGGGGAGGTGAATGTATTCAGATATTTGGGAGTGGACGTGTCAGCGGATGGGTCTATGAAAGATGAGGTAAATCATAGAATTGATGAGGGGAAAAGGGTGAGCGGTGCACTTAGGAGTCTGTGGAGACAAAGAACTTTGTCCTTGGAGGCAAAGAGGGGAATGTATGAGAGTATAGTTTTACCAACGCTCTTATATGGGTGTGAAGCATGGGTGATGAATGTTGTAGCAAGGAGAAGGCTGGAGGCAGTGGAGATGTCATGTCTGAGGGCAATGTGTGGTGTGAATATAATGCAGAGAATTTGTAGTTCGGAAGTTAGGAGGAGGTGCGGGATAACCAAAACTGTTGTCCAGAGGGCTGAGGAAGGGTTGTTGAGGTGGTTCGGACATGTAGAGAGAATGGAGCGAAACAGAGTGACTTGAAGAGTGTGTCAGTCTGTAGTGGAAGGAAGGCGGGGTAGGGGTCGGCCTAGGAAAGGTTGGAGGGAGGGGGTAAAAGAGGTTTTGTGTGCGAGGGGCTTGGACTTCCAGCAGGCATGCGTGAGCGTGTTTGATAGGAGTGAATGGAGACGAATGGTTTTTAATACTTGATGTGCTGTTGGAGTGTGAGCAAAGTAACATTTATGAAGGGGTTCAGGGAAACCGGCAGGCCGGACTTGAGTCCTGGAGATGGGAAGTACAGTGCCTGCACTCTGAAGGAGGGGTGTTAATGTTGCAGTTTAAAAACTGTAGTGTAAAGCACCTTTCTGGCAAGACAGTGATGGAGTGAATGATGGTGAAAGTTTTTCTTTTTCTTGCCACCCTGCCTTGGTGGGAATCGGCCAGTGTGATAATAAAAATAAATGTATGAAAGAGGGGAAGGTACCTAGGGATTGGCAGAGAGCATGTATAGTTCCTTTATATAAAGGGAAGGGTGACAAAAGAGATTGTAAAAATTATAGAGGAATTAGTTTACTGAGTATACCAGGAAAAGTGTATGGTAGGGTTATCATTGAAAGAATTAGAGGTAAGACAGAATGTAGGATTGCGGATGAGCAAGTAGGTTTTAGAGTGGGTAGGGGATGTGTAGATCAAGTGTTTACATTAAAGCATATATGTGAACAGTATTTAGATAAAGGTAGGGAAGTTTTCATTGCATGTATGGATTTAGAAAAAGGCATATGATAGGGTAGATAGGGGAGCAATGTGGCAGATCTTACAAGTGCATCGAATAGGTGTGTAGGAGAGAGGGAAATCACTTCCCAGTAAAAGCAGGTCTTAGACAGGGATGTGTAATGTCACCATTACACATATTTATAGATGGAGTTGTAAATGAAGTAAATGCTAGGGTGTTCGGGAGAGGGGTGGGATTAAATTATGGGGAATCAAATACAAAATGAGAGTTGACACAGTTACTTTTTGCTGATGATACTGTGCTTATGGGAGATTCTAAAGAAAAGTTGCAAAGGTTAGTGGACGAGTTTGGGAGGGTGTGTGAAGGAAGAAAGTTGAAAGTGAACGTAGATAAGAGTAAGATGATGAAGGCATCAAACGATTTAGGTAAAGAAAAACTGGATATCACATTGGAAAGAGGGAGTATGGAAGAAGTGAATGTTTACAGATTTTTGGTAGCTGACGTGTCAGCGGATGGGTTTATGAAGGATGAGGTTATTCATAGAAATGATGAAGGAAAAAAGGTGAGTGGTGCATTGAGGTATATGTGGAGACAAAAAACGTTATCTATGGAGGCAAAGAAGGGAATGTATGAAAGTACAGTGGACCCCTGGTTTACGATCAGTTCCCAATGCGACCAATTATGTAAGTGTATTTATGTAAGTGCGTTTGTATGTGTATGTTTGGGGGTCTGAAATGGACTAATCTAATTCACAATATTCCTTATGGGAACAAATTCAGTCAGTACTGGCACCTGAACATACTTCTGGAATGAAATAAAATCGTAAACCGGGGGTCCACTGTATAGTGGTACCAACACTCTTATATGGGTGTGAAGCTTGGGTTGTAAATGCTCCAGCGAGGAGATGTTTGGAGGCAGTGGAGATGTCCTGTCTAAGGGCAATGTGTGGTGTAAATATTATGCAGAAAATTCGGAGTGTGGAAATTAGGAGGTGTAGAGTTAATAAAAGTATTAGTCAGAGGGTTGAAGAAGTGTTGTTGAGGTGGTTTGGTCATTTAGAGAGAATGAATCAAAGTAGAACGACATGGAGAGCATATAAATCTGTAGGGGAAGGAAGGCAGGGTAGGGGTTTTCCTCGAAAAGGTTGGACGGAGGGGGTAAAGGAGGTTTTGTGGGCGAGGAGCCTGGACTTCCAGTAAGTGTGCATGAGCGTGTTAGATAGGAATGAATGGAGACTAATGGTATTTGGGACCTGACGAGCTGTTGGAGTGTGAGCAGGGTAATATTTAGTGAAGGGATTCAGGGAAACCGGTTATTCTTATGTAGCCAGACTTGAGTCTGGAAAATGGGAAGTATAATGCCTGCACTTTGAAGGAGGGGTTTGAGATATTGGCAGTTTGGAGGGATATGCTGTGTATCTTTATACTTCTTTATGCTTCTAAACTGTTGTATTCTGAGCACCTCTGCAAAAACAGTCATTATGTGTGAGTGAGGTGAACGTGTTAAATGATGAAAGTATTTTCTTTTTGGGGATTTTCTTTCTTTTTGGGTCACCCTGCTTTGGTGGGAGATGGCCAACTTGTTAAAAAAAAAATAATAATAATGTAGGTATGTAGTCTGCCTGGGTTACATACCTACACCTACCTACATGATATTTAATGTGGCTTAGAGCCATATTATTACCATCGACATACCATGTTCACTGAGTTCAATCGTTTCTGTCAACTACCTTTAGATGCCATCATAAACAATGGGAGAAGTAATGAATGATTCATGCCGAGAATTGTAAACAAAAGTGTTATGTATTAAGGGGAGTGACGTAATGTTTTCCATCCTCCCGGCTACCACACCTTCATTGTATACAAACATAGATGTTTATTTGCTATGTAACGTGTTTCATATATAATTTTGAAGAAAATATCATAGATGGATTAATGAAAATGTCTATATTACATAAAATACATTTAAAGTGCCAAAGAGTGATTATTATTACATAATAGAGATATGTGCTCACGGAGAATGTAAACAAACCGGGTGGTGTGCACCACACCATAATTTGAAATCACCGTATTAGCAAAACGCCATAAGGCAAAATGCCATAAAGCAGGGCCTCACTGTACTCTGATAATTATACTTATGTGTAACTGCACCTAAATATATTTACACACTGTGCTGGGGTGCAGTTACACATTAAAATCGCTAAGAGTGTCCCTTTAGTCTTAACCCTTTGACTGTCGCAACCCCAAATCCTGAAGTGTCTCCTGGTGTCGAAGAATTTTCAAAAAAAAAAAAAAAAAAAAAAACAAAAAAAAATTCTTATGAAAATGTTAAGATTAATTTTCTGATTGTTTTAAGCCCAAAAAAACTTTTTTGCGATCAGTACTTACCAAGGTATAAAGGTGTAAAGTTGGCAGAAAATGAGCCGTGTATGGCAACAGTGGCAAATGCCACTCACTTGGTAAACTTTGGTTTACTTGCATTCCAAGGTTTCTTGCGAGTCCAAAGTAAAGCACAATGTACATATATACACTCGTATACAACACAATAAGCCCACAAACATAATTATCAATATATTGTTTACAAAACTTGTTTACACAAACAAACAATACAATTTTTTTTATTACTATTGTTTTATAATATACAAATGTACAGTCACTGGACATGTTCCATGAAGTTCTGCAGCTTGTGGAACTCTTTGAAACATGGTTTCATACACAATGTTGTTTTACACTCCTTTCACACATAAAACGAGTGTGTCTGCATTTTTGAGGGCTTTTTTTTTTTTTTGATGTGCAAAGACAAAACATCTCATCCGAGCAGTTTTCTTGAAAGCATTAGCAGGCAGTTGTGTTAGGTAGTTATCCTAGGTAAATGGTCATGTGTCATCATTCCTTCCTTCCTTACTTTTTTCCTTCCTTACTTTTTTCCTTCCTTCCTTTCATCTCATCCTTCCTGCCTTCCCTTCTTCCTTCCTTCTGGTTTCTATAATATATATACACATATATAGTCACTGGATACTTTCATATAACTGCTATTATCTTCATTCAGCAAGCTTGTGCTGTATGTGAGTATATTGTTCTGAGTCAGGGTCCGCAGCTGTCAAAATGACATATTGTCTCATTACTCACTCCCCCTACCGCCTGTCAAAACAATGGGGTCGGATGCTCACTTCCCGTCCATCCTACTATCTAATTATCTCTCTCACTCATTCTCTCCTTCATTCTCTCTCTCATTCTCTCCCTCATTCTATCTCTCACTTTCTCCTTCATTCTTTATTCTTCTTCATTCTCCTTCATTCTTTATTCTTCTTCATTCTCCTTCATTCTTCTGGTATGCTGGTATCCTTCTATGTTTACTGAGAAAATCATCACCCCCAGTTAGGGAGACATCTTATATAACATTCTACTGTAAAAATTATGCTAAATTTACTATGGCGGGACACCACTTGTAAGAAGCCATTGTCAAGTAATTCTTTATAAACTGGCCAGGAAATTATTGCCTTCATTGTTGCTCAAATATCCGTTGTGCAATCGCAAAAAAAAAAAAAAAAAAAAAAAAGGCAATTGCAACTTGTATATTTACTACCAATTCAGAGTCATGTACTTATATATCTGTTATATCTATGTGACTCTGATGGGTTAGTATTATATCCCTTCAAGAATATCTTATTATTTCACATACACCTTTTAAATTACACCAAAGTGGTTGGGCCACTTACCTTTTATATCCTACCTCTCTTCCCCCTCCCACCCTTTTCCAATATTTCTATCCTTACCCATCCTTCTTCCTTACCCATCTTACCAAAGCTCTGGTAATAATAAGAAGAAGAAGGGTATTGCTTTTGGTCACAAACTCCTCTAAACCTTGAAATTGATCTTCACTGACACTTCCATTTGTGTTAGAGCATCACTTGGGAAGAGTAGAGTCCCAGATTTTCCGGGGAGTCACATATTTCTTATCGCTAGGCATGCTGAACAAGGACTACTGAAATGGCATTCCCACAATGCACCACTGGCACCCCGATTTTTTTATATGGTGCACACTGACCATGGAGACCCATTCTCTCACATGTGGGCCTACCAGCTTTCCCCTGCTTGATTTGAAGTCGCTAGAACTTATGTGTATTAATACGTCAAACATGGTGGCTCATAAGACATACATATACGACTGAAACAGTCAAAGGTTAATGCCATAGTAATACAGTAATACAGGAAGGCCCTGCTTTATGGCGTTTCACTTTACGGCGTTCCGCTAATACGGACATTTCAAATTATGACCAAAACTTGCTATACGGCTCCCCCCACCTGACTTTCTAATACGGTCACCGTGCCCCACCCTGTTTGTTTACATTCTCCATGAGCTCAGTAAGCACTAAGTCTCTCCATTTTGTCTGGAAACTCCAAAATTTCAAATGTTTTTAAAAGTTATTTCATATTTTATATATACTCTGATAATTATACTTATGTATACCTGTACCTAAATAAACTTACATACTGTGCTGGCATGCAGGTACACATTAAAATTGGTAAGTGTCTTATGTCTCCAGACGTCATATTAGTAATGATAATAATAATCATCAAGTCATTTAAATGTCGTATATTACGTTAATATACACATTTTCATTAATCCATCCATGGGAGTCACATATTTCTTATCGCTAGGCATGCTGAACAAGGACTACTGAAATGGCATTCCCACAATGCACCACTGGCACCCCGATTTTTTTATATGGTGCACACTGACCATGGAGACCCATTCTCTCACATGTGGGCCTACCAGCTTTCCTACTAATATGTAATAATAATCACTCTTCGATGCATTAAATGCTTATTTTATGTTAATATAGACATATTCATTAATCCATCTGTGATATTTTCTTCAAAATTATATAAGAAACATGTTGTTAGGTAAGACACATATGCAACAGTTAGGTATCTTTATTTCGAAACGTTTCGCCTACACAGTAGGCTTCTTCAGTCGAGTACAGAAAAGTTGATAGAAGCAGAAGATACTCTTCTCTAGACTGAGGGACTGACCACCTCAAAACTTTAAGGGTGATGGACTGATTACATCGTCTTCAAGTATCTTCTGCTTTTATCAACTTTTCTGTACTCGACTGAAGAAGCCTACTGTGTAGGCGAAACGTTTCGAAATAAAGATACCTAACTGTTGCATATGTGTCTTACCTAACAACCTGTCGGTATTTTATACCATTTTAATGTTCAAGAAACATGTTACAATGCATATAAACATACTATGTTTATATGCAGTGGAGGTGTGGTAGTCGGGCAAAGGGAAAACATTACGTTTTCTCTGGTCCAGCACCAGAGAAAACGTGTGTGAATCTGCTTTTGTTTACAATTCTCTGCATGAATTATTCATTACATCTCCTTTCATTTATGATGGCATCTAAAGATAATTGTTAGAAACAATTGAACTCAGTGAACATGGTATGTAGATAGTAATATGGCTCTGGGCCGCATAAAATACATATAGCTATGTAAGTAGGTGCAGCTATGTAGTCAGGCAGACTACATAGCTACATCTACTGGCTACCTACATCTAACTTCCTACAAATAAATCCTATTCACCTCTCATCCTAGATTAAGACTACACATATTTTAGGGTAAATAATGAGTGTACTGTATGTGTATTTTATCTCTGGGCTGCTTTAAATCTCGTATATTAAGTTTGGGATGGTGAGCCAGGGCTACCTACACCAGACTTCCTACACATAGGTACTACTCCCCTCTCACCCTACATAAAGACTACAAATATTTTAAGGCAAGTATTGAATGTACTGTGTATGTATTTTACTTATAATTGTATTTTTAATGCCTAGTTCTATTACTAACTTAATATAAGTTAGTGTAAACTTGTTGTCTGGCATTTATATGCATTTATAAGTGGAAAAAATGGCATTTTGCTTTCTGGCAGTAGCCTGAAACCTAACCTGCCATATAAGTAGGGCCCTACTGCATGTGAATACATTCACCTCCTCCACACTTTCTCCCTCCAATCTGATATCAAGTCTTTCGTTGCCTAAGTTTTTTGTTATCCTAATCACCTTACTCTTTCTTATATTCCCTCTCAATTTTTTTCTTTTACATACCCTATCAAACTTATCCACCAATCTCTGCAACTTCTCTTCAGAATCTCTCAAAAACAGTGTCATCAGCAAAGAGCAACTGTGAAAACTTCCACTTTGTGTTAGATTTTTTTATCTTTTAACCCCACACCTCTTGCCAACACCTGAGTGTTCAGTTTTCTTTCAACCCCATCTAAAAGTATACTGAACAACCATGGTGACATCACACATCCTTGTCTAAGGCCTACTTTTACTGGGAAATAATCTCCCTCTCTCTTACATACTCTAACCTAAGCCTCACTATCCTCATAAAAACTCTTCAATGCTTTCAGTAACCTACCTCTTATTCCATACATTTGCACCATATGCCACATTGCCCCCCTATTCACCATGTCATATGCCTTTTCCAAATCCATAAATGTCACAAAAATCTCTTTACCCTTATCTAAATACTGTTCATCCATGTTTCACTGTAAACACTTAGTCTACACACCCCCTACCTTTCCTAAAGCCTCCTTGCACTCAACAGACTTCTTTCTTTCTTTCTTTCAACACACCGGCCGTATCCCACCGAGGCGGGGTGGCCCAAAAGGAAAAACTAAAGTTTCTTGTTTTATATTTAGTAATATATACAGGAGAAGAGGTTACTAGCCCCTTGCTCCCGGCATTTTAGTCACCTCTTACAACACGCATACTCAACAGACTTATTCCCCTATAATTTCAACAATCTCTTTTGTCCCCTTTGCCTTTACACAAAGAAACTATGTATGCTCTCTGCCAATCTCTAAGTACCTTATCCTCTTCCATACAATTATTAAATAAAAGCACCAACCACTCCAAAACTGTATTCTCACCTGCTTTTAACATTTCTATCTTTATTCCATCAATCCCTGCTGCCTTTTTTTCTTTCATTTTGCCCACTGCCTCACAAACTTTCCCCACGCTTACTCCTACAAGATGTTATTCCTCCTTGCCCTATACACAAAATCACAGCTTCCCTATCTTCATCAACATTTAACAATTCCTCAAAATATTCCCTCCATCTTCCCAATACCTCTAACTCTCCATTTAATAACTCTCCTTTCCTATTTATAACTATCAACTCCATTTGTTCCCTAGGCTTCCTCGACTTATTAATCTCGCACCAAAACTTTTTCTTATTTTCAACAAAATTTGTTGGTGATATCCCACCCACTCTCTCATTTGCTCTCTTTTTACATTGCTTCACCACTCTCTTAACCTCTCTTTTTCTCTTCATATACTCCTCTCACCTTGCATCACTTCTACTTTGCAAAAACCTCTCATATGCTAACTTTTTTCTTTCTTACTACTCTCTCTGCACCATCATTCCATCAATCACTCTTCTTCCCTCCCTCACCCACTTTCCTGTAACCACAAGCTTCTGCTGAACACTGTAGCACTACATTCTTAAACCTACCCCACACTGCCCATCTATCCTCCAATAGTTGTTTATATCTTACCCTGCCTGCTTCCTCCTCTAGCTTATAAACCTTCTCCTCTCTCTTACTGAACACCCCTTCTCATATATTATTTCTGGAGTCTCCCAGCCTTGGGTTTATACTCGTTTGTACTTTTATGATGATGTGGTCAAAGTATATTGTTTTTGTGATTATTATGTCTCTGATTAGTTCCGAATTGTTTGTGAATATCAAACCCAGTGTATTTTAATTTCTAGTGGGGTCACTTATCTGTGGGTTCAATGTGAACATTTCACAAAGCCTCATAAATTCCCTGGCATGTAGCTGTTGAGTCAGATTGCTTCCAGGAACTATTTCTGATATAACATAATGTACCATATTCCATTTTACATTTGGGAGATTTAAGTCTTCAAGGAGGATAGTATTTGGTATGGAATTTTCCAGCCTTTCAAGACAGCTATCTATCTTTCTTATCTGATCTGTGAATTCCTCAGTCATTGCTGGTGTTGGTTTATATACTAGGATAATTACAGGTCCGCCATCACAAATCCGGCAATCAGTTATTCGGTTCCTTCAGTTATTCGGCACTAATTTGGGCTAGCATAATTTCAAATTTCCAGGGTCGCCACACCAACCTGCTGGTACTGTTTTGTAGTGCTACTTGCTGCATAAGTCATTCTAATTTCTTTTTCTCCATTTATTGTTGTAACCTGCTTACTTTTAGCCCTAGCCACAGTTCCAATGAATAAAAGAAATGCTTCTCATTGTGTAAACCACATATACAGTACATTATCTATTAAATATAAGGTGGCTTTGAAGCCACTGTCGGTTGTTATGAGCTCAGTCTCATGATGCAGAATATGCTTTATTATTACGCGGATATCACCACTAAAGCTTATTTGCCTATCACAACTGATCTAATATGACATAATAAACGATATAAATAACATAAAACATGTTATATACTCCAGAATAAATAATATTGGGCATAACACCGAGCAGTTCAACGGAGGTATGAAGAGGATATGGTATACAAATACCATTCTCCTATCCCTGTCTTGGGGGCTTATATTAGAGAAAACAGAGTATAGCACAGGGCTAACTGTGATATACACTCGTACTGCACCATAAACCTGAAACAAAAAAGTTATTTTCTCTATTTAGATTATCACACATAGCAGCATATGTGTAGAGAACCTAGGATAACCCAAAAAAGTCAGCGTGGCTTATTTCTAGTACCTGGCTTGGGTTAGCCATATATGATTTTTGGTAAATATTCAATTCCCAGCCAGGGTAGAAACATTAGTCGTGTCTCCTTACACCTGTTGTCTATGTTTATCCATCAGTAAATGGGTACCTGGGTGTTAGTCGACTGGTGTGGGTGTGATCCTGGGACACTGACCTAATTTGCTTGAAATACTCAGCATAACAAGCAGCTTTCTATATAGCAGAATATCACTGATGTCAGCTAGGCCTGTATACCTTGTACATGTACATGTAGTAAATAAAGATATTATGATTATTATTAGGTAGTAGGTTGGTATACAGTAACCACCCAGGGAAGTGCTACTGTCCTGCCAGATGACTGTGAAATGGAAACCTGTAACTGTTTTGCATGATGGTAGGATTGCTGGTTTCTTTTTCTGTCTCATAAACACGCTAGATAACAGGGATATCTTGCTACTCCTACTTACACTTTGGTCACACTTCACAGACATGCACATGCATATATATATATATATACATACATCTAGGTTTTTTTCTCCTTTTTCTAAATAGCTCTTGTTCTTCTTTATTTCTTTTATTGTCCATGGGGAAGTGGAAAAGAATCTTTCCTCCGTAAGCCATGCGTGTCGTATGAGGCGACTAAAATGCCGGGAGCAATGGGCTAGTAACCCCTTCTCCTGTAGACATTTACTAAAAAAGAGAAGAAGAAAAACTTTATAAAACTGGGATGTTTGAATGTGCGTGGATGTAGTGCGGATGACAAGAAACAGATGATTGCTGATGTTATGAATGAAAAGAAGTTGGATGTCCTGGCCCTAAGCGAAACAAAGCTGAAGGGGGTAGGGGAGTTTTGGTGGGGGGAAATAAATGGGATTAAATCTGGAGTATCTGAGAGAGTTAGAGCAAAGGAAGGGGTAGCAGTAATGTTGAAGGATCAGTTATGGAAGGAGAAAAGAGAATATGAATGTGTAAATTCAAGAATTATGTGGATTAAAGTAAAGGTTGGATGCGAAAAGTGGGTCATAATAAGCGTGTATGCACCTGGAGAAGAGGAATGTAGAGGAGAGAGAGAGATTTTGGGAGATGTTAAGTGAATGTATAGGAGCCTTTGAACCAAGTGAGAGAGTAATTGTGGTAGGGGACCTGAATGCTAAAGTAGGAGAAACTTTTAGAGAGGGTGTGGTAGGCAAGTTTGGAGTGCCAGGTGTAAATGATAATGGGAGCCCTTTGATTGAACTTTGTATAGAAAGGGGTTTACTTAAAGGTAATACATATTTTAAGAAAAAGAGGATAAATAAGTATACAAGATATGATGTAGGGCGAAATGACAGTAGTTTGTTGGATTATGTATTGGTAGATAAAAGACTGTTGAGTAGACTTCAGGATGTACATGTTTATAGAGGGGCCACAGATATATCAGATCACTTTCTAGTTGTAGCTACACTGAGAGTAAAAGGTAGATGGGATACAAGGAGAATAGAAGCATCAGGGAAGAGAGAAGTGAAGGTTTATAAACTAAAAGAGGAGGCAGTTAGGGTAAGATATAAACAGCTATTGGAGGATAGATGGGATAATGAGAGCATAGGCAATGCGGTCGAAGATGTATGGGGTAGGTTTAAAAATGCAGTGTTAGAGTGTTCAGCAGAAGTTTGTGGTTACAGGAAAGTGGGTGCGGGAGGGAAGAGGAGCGATTGGTGGAATGATGATGTAAAGAGAGTAGTAAGGGAGAAAAAGTTAGCATATGAGAAGTTTTTACAAAGTAGAAGTGATCAAGGAGGGAAGAGTATATGGAGAAAAAGAGAGAGGTTAAGAGAGTGGTGAAGCAGTGTAAAAAGAGATCAAATGAGAGAGTGGGTGAGATGTTATCAACAAATTTTGTTGAAAATAAGAAAAAGTTTTGGAGTGAGATTAACAAGTTAAGGAAGCCTAGAGAACAAATGGATTTGTCCGTTAAAAATAGGAGAGGAGAGTTATTAAATGGAGAGTTAGAGGTATTGGGAAGATGGAGGGAATATTTTGAGGAATTGTTAAATGTTGATGAAGATAGGGAAGCTGTGATTTCGTGTATAGGGCAAGGAGGAATAACATCTTGTAGGAGTGAGGAAGAGCCAGTTGTGAGTGTGGGGGAAGTTCGTGAGGCAGTAGGTAAAATGAAAGGGGGTAAGGCAGCCGGGATTGATGGGATAAAGATAGAAATGTTAAAAGCAGGTGGAGTTTACCTGGAGACCTGGAGAGAGTTTCGGGGGTCAACGCCCCCGCGGCCCGGTCTGTGACCAGGCCTCCTGGTGGATCAGCGCCTGATCAATAGGTGGGGATATAGTTTTGGAGTGGTTGGTGCAATTATTTAATAAATGTATGGAAGAGGGTAAGGTACCTAGGGATTGGCAGAGAGCATGCATAGTTCCTTTGTATAAAGGCAAAGGAGACAAAAGAGAGTGCAAAAATTATAGGGGGATAAGTCTGTTGAGTATACCTGGTAAAGTGTATGGTAGAGTTATTATTGAAAGAATTAAGAGTAAGACGGAGACTAGGATAGCAGATGAACAAGGAGGCTTTAGGAAAGGTAGGGGTTGTGTGGACCAGGTGTTTACAGTGAAACATATAAGTGAACAGTATTTAGATAAGGCTAAAGAGGTCTTTGTGGCATTTATGGATTTGGAAAAGGCATATGATAGGGTGGATAGGGGGGCAATGTGGCAGATGTTGCAGGTGTATGGTGTAAGAGGTAGGTTACTGAAAGCAATGAAGAGTTTTTACGAGGATAGTGAGGCTCAAGTTAGAGTATGTAGGAAAGAGGGAAATTATTTCCCAGTAAAAGTAGGCCTTAGACAAGGATGTGTGATGTCACCGTGGTTGTTTAATATATTTATAGATGGGGTTGTAAGAGAAGTAAATGCGAGGGTCTTGGCAAGAGGCGTGGAGTTAAAAGATAAAGAATCACACATAAAGTGGGAGTTGCCACAGTTGCTCTTTGCTGATGACACTGTGCTCTTGGGAGATTCTGAAGAGAAGTTGCAGAGATTGGTGGATGAATTTGGTAGGGTGTGCAAAAGAAGAAAATTAAAAGTGAATACAGGAAAGAGTAAGGTTATGAGGATAACAAAAAGATTAGGTGATGAAAGATTGGATATCAGATTGGACGGAGAGAGTATGGAGGAGGTGAATGTATTCAGATATTTGGGAGTGGACGTGTCAGCGGATGGGTCTATGAAAGATGAGGTGAATCATAGAATTGATGAGGGAAAAAGGGTGAGTGGTGCACTTAGGAGTCTATGGAGACAAAGAACTTTGTCCTTGGAGGCAAAGAGGGGAATGTATGAGAGTATAGTTTTACCAACGCTCTTATATGGGTGTGAAGCATGGGTGATGAATGTTGCAGCGAGGAGAAGGCTGGAGGCAGTGGAGATGTCATGTCTGAGGGCAATGTGTGGTGTAAATATAATGCAGAGGATTCGTAGTTTGGAAGTTAGGAGGAGGTGCGGGATTACCAAAACTGTTGTCCAGAGGGCTGAGGAAGGGTTGTTGAGGTGGTTCGGACATGTAGAGAGAATGGAGCGAAACAGAGTGACTTCAAGAGTGTATCAGTCTGTAGTGGAAGGAAGGCGGGGTAGGGGTCGGCCTAGGAAAGGTTGGAGGGAGGGGGTAAAGGAGGTTTTGTGTGCGAGGGGCTTGGGCTTCCAGCAGGCATGCGTGAGCATGTTTGATAGGAGTGAATGGAGACAAATGGTTTTTAATACTTGACGTGCTGTTGGAGTGTGAGCAAAGTAACATTTATGAAGGGGTTCAGGGGAACCGGCAGGCCGGACTTGAGTCCTGGAGATGGGAAGTACAGTGCCTGCACTCTGAAGGAGGGGTGTTAATGTTGCTGTTTAAAAACTGTAGTGTAAAGCACCCTTCTGGCAAGACAGTGATGGAGTGAATGATGGTGAAAGTTTTTCTTTTTCGGGCCACCCTGCCTTGGTGGGAATCGGCCAGTGTGATAATAATAAAATAAAATATTATTATTATTATTATTATTATTATTATTATTATTATTATTATTATTATTATTATTATATTATTTTCTCAGTTGTTTGTTGGGTTATCTTATTGAAACTTGGGCAATGCATGATGGAAAGATACTGTTTAACGTACACCAAAAATCAAAGAAATGCAGACCATAAATAGCGGAGTTCACTTCTCAGCCATTAGCGGCTGCTTAGCGGTATATTTTTGTATGGTTTTTATGGTTATTTTCTCATTTTTTCGGTCTCATTTGATAGAATGAAAGATATACAGTGGAACCTCAAAAATCGAACTTAATCCGTTCCAGGAGCTAGTTCTAAATTCGAAAAGTCTGAAATTCGAAGCAATATTTCCCATAAGAAATAATGGAAATACAATTAATCCGTTCCAGAAACCCAAAAAATATTCACACAAAAAATACATTTTATAGAGATTAATTACAGTTTTACATACAACAAACACTATAGTTTTTAATTACACAACATTTTTACTTACCTTTATTGAAGATTTGTGATGGCAATATTGATTGGAATTTCTTGACTGGGAATTTAGAATCATACGATTTCTTAGAAGTAGTTCAGGATTGTTTTTTGAAGCAGTTTGTCTATAAGAACATAAGAACATAAGAGAGGGAGTTGGGGTTAGTGTTTGGAAGGAGAATCCTCCTCCATGAGGACTTCATCATTGCTTAGTTAATCTTAAGTTAATTTTAAGCCAGCCCATAATGCTATGCATATAAGTGGCTTTGGCATGCTGCTCTTACCTGTATTTTTTTTTGTACCTCTGTATGTATGCTAAAATTTCTAAATAAATAAATAAATAAATAAATAAATAAATAAATAAAGCCCTCTCTGGGGTTACTTCCCTTCTCTGTCTTTTAATGCCACTTGGACCAGCTTGAGAGTCACTGGACCCCTGTCTCACAAAATAACTGTCCACAGTCCTCTGTTTCTGGCGCCTCTTTAACATTTCCCTAAAATGGGACATGGTTCTGTCACTGAATTTGTTGCAAAGATGGCTTGTTTCAGCTTGCTCAGAGTGGTACTTCTGCACAAACATTTGGACATCATTCCACTTGGCACAAATCTCCTTAATCTTTGAAGAAGGCACCTCATCCATTCCCTATATTAACACCTTTCGCAACATCAGCTTCCTTGATTCGTTCTTTCTTTGACAGGATAGAACTGATGGTCGACTTGTTTTTCCCATACATCCTGGCAAGCTCAACAAGTCTCACACCACTCTCATACTTCTGTATTATTTCCTTCTTCACATCTATGGTGTTTCTCACTTTCTTTACCACAGGGGTACCACTAGCAAGTTTCTTTGGGCCTATGGCAGCTTATTTCACAGCCCCACAAGCACTAAACACAACGAAATAATCGTAAAATGTGTGAATGAGAGCGCAGGTTAGTGTTCACTCAAGCATAAACAAAGCTAGACTGGCCACGGCACCTGCGCGGGGACGCGGACAGAGCGGGCCGGCAGACAGGTCCCGTACCTGGTGATCTGAAAATAGGGGCGCATTCGATAATAGGGACACAGTTTGTCCGAAAAAATGGTCCTATTTTTGAAACGTTTGATATGTGATACGTTCGATTTTTGAGGTTCCACTGTATTACAGAAATAGATATGATTTTGATTACTTTCATGACAAAAAGTACCTTGAAATTACGCTCACAATAGCGAAAATGTTCTATTCTTTAGTGAAGCTCAAGGGTAAACAAATGACGTCATCGTCCAATACCTGTCCGCCTGCCAGTCCAAATTCCAATACGGAGTCAAGAATGGGTTGACATTATTTATACAATTATTACAATAATGCAGCAGTCTGCATAACAGTAAATCTTTTATTTTTTTGTGAATAAAATTCCAAATGGTAAGCAAGAGGGACCTGTACCCGTGACTAATGAACAAAGAAAATGTTATTTTAGTGCCAGGAATGTCTACATTGCTTATTCTGGACCCTATTTTGAAATTGGCATCTGTTGAAATTTGTGTGAAGTCGGCCAAATTGCCAATTTCTGACCACTTGATTGGGTAGTTGAAATAAATGAATGGGCGGTTTCTTGTACTCAGTTGATAGACTAGAAGTAAATAAGTTTATTCAGGTACAGTAGTCCCTCAATAATCGTCCATAATCCGTTCCTGGAAGTGGGACTATTATTGAAATGGACGATTTACGAATCAATTTTCCCCATAAGAAATAATGTAAATTCAATTAATCCGTTCCTGACACCCAGAAGTATTAAAACAAAAAAATTTTTTACATGAAATATACATGTAGTACATAAACAATACAATGGGAAATGATGAATGAAACATTAACAGCATAACACTTACCTTTATTGGAGAGTCTTTTTAGTGTATGGGAGACTGGAGGAGGAGAGAGAGTGGATTGTTTATAGTTTGGAAGGGGAATCCCCTTCCATCAACACCTCGGGTACCAATTGCTTTTCTGGGGTTACTTCTCTTCTCTGTTTCTTAATGCCACTAGGACCACCTTGAGAGTCAATGGAGTCCTGTCTCGCAAAAAAACTGTCCAGAGAGCTCTGTTTTTGGCGTCTCTTTAAAACTTCCCTAAAGTGCATATATTTTTCAACCGCCTTGTGGTCCGAACTGGCAGCCTCACCATGCCTTACCACACTGTGTATGCCAGTATGCTTCTTAAATCTCTCAAACCAGCCTTTGCTGGCCTTAAATTCACTCACATCATCACTAGTTGCAGGCAATTTCTTTACCAAATCGTCATGCAACTGCCTAGCCTTTTCACAAATAAGCGACGTCATAAGACTATCTCCTGCTAATTGTTTCTCATTTATCCACACCAATAATAACTTCTCAACATCTTCGAGTACTGATCTCATTTTTGTCAGCATATTTACCCCCTTTGCAACAACAGTGTCCTTGATTTCCTTTTTCTTGGCTATGATGGAAGATATGGTTGTACGGGATTTGTTATACATCCTGGCCAGTTCGCCCACACGTACGCCACTATCATATTGTTCAATGATGTTTTTCTTAAATTCAATCGTATTTCTCACCTTCTTTACCAAAGGCTTGGCACTAGGAGCTTTCTTTGGAGGCATGGTACCTTATTTAGCACTTAAATAACTTGCAAGCACTAAAATAAATGAAATATTATGAAATATTTCGCTGGAGCACGTGAAGGGACTGTTGCTCACTGGTAAACAGTGGCACACTGACTGGGAAGGAAAGGCCGAGGCGGCTCAGACCGTGAGTACGCGTCCAGGATGAAGGACTATTAGCGAGTTACCGGACCATTTCCGAGCCAATATTTTGACGAAAAAGCAGGACTATTTCCGAAATGGACGACTTTCAGGCCGGATGATTATTGAGGGACCACTGTATACACAAATACAGTTACATAGATTATCATACATAGCAGTATATGTATAGAGAACCTAGGATAACCCAAAAAAGTCAGTGACTTATTTCCAGTACCTGGCTTGGGCTTGCCATATATGATTTTTGGTAAATATTTTTTTTTCTCAGTTGTTTGTTGGGATATCTCATTGAAACTTGGGCAGTGTATGATGGAAAGATGCTTCTTAACGTACAACAAAAATAAAAAAGACGGACGATAAATAAGGGAGTTCACCTCTCAGCCATTAGCCGCCTCTTTGCAGTATATTTTCGCATGGTTTTTATGGTTGTATTCTCGTTTTTTGGTCTCATTTGATAGATTGGAAGATATATTACAGAAATAGACTTGATTTTGATTGCTTTCATGACGAAAAGTACCTTGAAATTGAGCTCAAAGTAGCGGAAATGTTCAATTTTTGCCGGTGTTTAATGAACTTTGTATAAGTCAAGTTGGTTAATTTTATTATGTGTATTCTAACCTAACCACTCAGTAATCCAGCAAACTTGGTAATCCGGCACACTACAGGTCCCAATGATGCCGTATTTGTGATGGAGGACCTGTAGTTCTCGTTCTTGTTTATTTCCTCTTATCTCCATGGGAAATTAGAACAGAATTCTTCCTCCAAAGCCACACATGCTGTGAGAGGCGACTACGATGCCAGGAGCAAGGGGATAATGGCCCCTTCTCCTGCATACATTACTAAAATTAAAAAGATAAACTTTTGTTTTTCTTTTTGAGCCACCTTGCTTCAGTGGGATACGGCCAGTTTGTTGAAAGAAGAATGTTTACACTATCACATATTATGTGAGCAATAGAGCTAGGCCTAAAAAATGCATATACAGTACACACATTACTTATCTTAAAATATTTTTGTTCTTGGCATATAGTGACTGGTGAATATATTTATTGTAGGAAGTCTGAATAAATGAAAACAGCTGTAAAGTGGGACCCAGCTGTAATTTCTAACACACGATCAGTTTTATCCTGATGATTATCCCATGATTAGTTTTATCTGATGTGCCAAATTTAGATGCACCTTAATTATAGTCCTGACATAAAATCAAGTGGTTAGTACCTCACTCATGGACCCAAACTTCAAAACCTTCTAAATCATGGGTTACATGCCGGGTAGAGTTCTATGGTTTGTCAACATAGCTTAAAATTCTCACCAATTTCTTCAATTATCAACAGTCTAGTGAACCAGGTCTTGGACTTGTGTGCATTACTAGTTGCTATTATTATTATTCGATCACTGATTTATTATTATTATTCTTATTACAATCAAGACTAAGCACTAAGCCCACAAGGGGCATACAGCTCAATCACTGATTTGCTTACAATACTTTTCTTTGTAAAAGCTTACTTTTTTTTTTTGTCACTTCATAACTCCTGGTAAGGTCTAATGCTTTTGTTGTAATTTTAATTCCAGTTTTTTCCCATTTTCCCTACACAAAATTTATGGTATTTTGTACATGGAATCTCATATGCATCCACCACCATTTTCTAGGGAATTATAATCAAATTATTTTTGTGAACTTAGATATGAAATACAACACTGATATTAAAACTTATGAATAAAACAGGTATTTCAAGAATTTTTGTATGATATGGCAGTACCAACATATTCTTGGGTGAATATAGTTCTTTTAGTTTTTTTATTTTATAGGCTATTTCATATAGTATCATGATTTTATGGATGAATAAATTTTGGTTAATGCTTTAGCTCTTGTTAGGTGTTATTAAAGTTTAGTCTTTGTTATTTCAACATTCGTTTTAATTTCAGCACATGAGCCTATGAAAGCAAAACCCCTAGGTTGTGGGTGTTTCAATGGAGGCATCTGTGTCCTGAACAGTTCTAACGTTCTTCGTTGTGAGTGCCGTGAGGGCTACTCTGGAGAACTTTGTGAGACCTATGTGGCACGCAGTTTTATTCCACGGCAGCCTTGGTCACCCGCCACTGTGATTGTACCCATAGTTCTTATCATCCTAGTGTTAGGCGTTCTTGCAGCTCTTTATGTCTTCTTTAATCGTCGCCACATGTAAGTGTCAGTGTACTTCTGTAATTCAATATATTACATTTTTATGTATTGATCATATCTTTCCATTTTTCCCATGTGCTTTTCAGTAAGTATTTAACAAATCTTGTGTATTTAAATCCAAATCAATAAGAAAAATGATAAATTTTTGAATTTATATTGATTTGTAAAAATGTATGTAAATGTAATACTGTATAAGAAGTAACTTTTCTTTCACAAAGTTCATATTACACAGTGTTTTAGGTAAGTCTTAATTTAACAGTTAAGTAAAGCATGTTCATTAATCTGCCTAGTTGTCACTTTTATGTTATATATTGTGAAAGAATTACTTTTTTCTCTCTCTCTCTCTCTCTCTCTCTCTCTGCTATTTGGATTACTTACTTCTGAGGCCTTAATAATTCAAGCTGTGTGCTATGTCTGTAGAATGTTGTAGCGAGAATTCAAGTGAGACTAACTTGTAAACACCAAATATATTAGAAAATGATTTAAGGATTAGAAAGTTCATATACTTAACATAACTGTTAATTATTATTATTTATTATAGCTGTTTGCTAAACCTGTAGGAGCCATACAGCATTAAGGCATTCTTCTTTGAAGGGAATATTATTTAAAATTTTTTAAATATGGGAAAATGCACTGACCATAGTCTAATGGTGGTGATGTTTGACTTTCAAGAGTGACAATTTCAACTAGACTTACAGTATTAAGCAGTGGAAGGTAATTCATTATTATTATTATTACAGCATAGCATTATTATTTAGGAACATTAAAACATTTCCTTCATTCTCAGCAAACTCATTGATGCTATACAAGTGCTAGCCAACAAGAGCTGGGGCAGATGACATCTGTGTTGACATGTTTCCACAAATCATCTAAACACCTTTTAAAGTAGATTTGATTTTAGCAGAAAATAGGAGTGACCTTTTTTTTTTTTTTGAAAGCCAAATTCATGGCCAAGATACTTCCTACAATAGAACCAGTGCAATTACAAGCACTATTTGTAAGCTGGTAGAAATCTTGGTTAATAAATGATGTGAGAGAAACTCAAATTTCTCTCTCATCAGTTTGGTTGTAGAAGGGGCTGCTCCACCATCGATCCTACTTCAGTACATATTTTCAGAACACCTTTGCAGATGATAATTCAGTGATGCTGACTTTTTTAACTAGAAAAATCTTATGACACTATGATAATACAATATGTGGCAATACATTTTCTACACATAGCTGTTAAAGGAAACAATCTTTTATGTAAGGCTGTGTAAAGTTATCATGTGACAATTTTATTAATGAAATTGATTTCTGTGAAATAAATGAAAAATGTATCTTGTAATCAAAAATAAGTAATTTTTGACTGTTTGCTTATCTACCCTCATTTACCCTCATCAAACGTCAGCACTTATCAATGTTATCTCCCCTTATCTTGTTACTGTCATGGGTGAACATTTATTATTACATATTATTATTATTACCTATTATTATTATTATGTATTATTATTATTATTATTATTATTATTATTATGTATTATTATTATTATGTATTATTATTATGTATTATTGTTATCATTACGTATTCTTCTTCTTCCTCCTCCTCCTCCTCCTCCTCTTCCTCCTCCTCCTCTTCTTCCTCCTCCTCCTCCTCCTCCTCCTCCTCTTCTTCTTCCTCCTCCTCCTCCTCCTCCTCCTCCTCCTCCTCTGCCTCCTCCTCCTCTTGCCTCCTCCTCCTCTTGCCTCCTCCTCCTCTTGCCTCCTCCTCCTCTGCCTCCTCCTCCTCCTCCTCCTCCTCCATGAAAAATCTTGTAGTTCATAATCACTATCATTATCATCACCAATGCTATCTGAGTCTGGGATTTTGGGAAATAGGAATTCTGGTAAACTTAAGTTTAACCAACTTAATGGTCTTTTATGTGCCTTCAAGACCATTGTTAAAAATTTGTATGTTATAAACACTAAAATTCTTAAAAGATGATCAGCCATAGAGACTTTTGCCTGTGTAGGTTCCAATCAAATACAGTACTGCTTTTCATATGATAATTGCTGAGTGTTGCATCTGATTAACTTCAGTCCTTGTATGCTGATTACATGATTATGCAAAAATCTGAGAGTAGCTTTAAGATTAATATGCTTGTGTATTTTTGGCTATTGGTCTCTCTGGTCCCCCCTGATTCAAATTAGATTTGGTTTCTGTGTCCTAATTTACTATTTTTATTGAAGAAATCGGAATATTGATTTCTATATGAAGACTTGTGACTGCATTTTCTGATTCTTTTGAAATCAACAAAAATATTTAACTGCATTATCAACTTATGGCACACTGTACTTTTGCAATCACGTGCATTAAGGCACCGAACTGGAGTCATAGAATACTGGGATACCTTTCTCAGATTGTGTAGTGACTGAAACACCTAGTTACTGTGTTACGATTTTTTATCCTGCACATCCAACTATTAATTTTAATTCATACATAAATCAGTAATATAACCAGTTAATTCTTTTCACTTGTAAGCTGTGACCTGATCTTAACTTGTACTAAACTTGTAAGATTAAGCATACTCCATGGCCATATATTTTACATTAACCCTTTGACTGTTTCGGTCGTATATATACATCTTACGAGCCACCATGTTTGACATATTAATATGCATAAATTCTATTGGCTTCAAATCAAGCAGGAGAAAGCTGGTAGGCCTACATGTGAGAGAATGGGTCTGCGTGGTGGGTGTGCGCCCTGTGAAAAAAATATGGGACTCAGTGGTGCATTGTAGGAACGCCATCTTGGTAGTTCTTGTTCACCATGCCTCGCGGTAAGAAGTACCTCACTAGTCGGCGGATTGGAGGTCTTTTGTTCCCAAGTGATAGCTCTAACAGCGATGGAAGTGCCAGTGAAAGTGAATTTCATGGTTTTGGAGAGGGTGTGACCAAAAGCAGTGCCCAGGATAATGTAATTAGTGATAAAAATCCAGATGACCCACAACCTTCCACCTCTGGTGCTGGGCCGTCTCATTCACATTCACTTGTATCTGGACGAAAGAGGAAACTATTTTCCCGTGTACAGGACTCAGATGTGAACAGTGAAAGTGATAATGATAGTGATTTCAAAGCTATTGAAAATACAGTGGACCCCAGACCTACAATGTCCCCAACCTACGTTAAAACCGACCTACGATGCTTCTCAGCGTAAAAATTTGACCCCGACGTACAGCATTCATCCGGTACACGTCCACGTGTCTGTCTGGCCTGAGCATGCCTCAGCTGGCCTGTCTTAAGTTAGTGTGCCATTGTTTACAAGCCAGTGCGATCACTCCCACACATACATTCGGAACATTTTGTATTAATCCAGTAGTTTTAGTGATTGTAACTGCTAAATAAGTCACCATGGGCCCAAAGAAAGCTTCTAGTGCCAACCCTGTGGTAAAAAGGGTGAAAATTACTATTGAAATGAAGAAGGAGATAGTTAATAAATACAAAAGTGGAGTGAGTGCCTCTGAGCTGGCCAGGTTGTACTACAAACCCCAATCAACCATCTCTACTATCCTGGTCAACAAACAGGCAATCAAGGAAGCTGTTGTTGCAAAAGGTGCAAGTAACTTTACAAAACACAGATTGCGAGTGCTCGAAGATGTTGAGAGACTGTTATTGGTGTGGATAAATGAAAAACAGATATCAGGAGATAGCATCTCTCAAGCGATCATATGTGAAAAGGCAAGGCAGTTGCATGACGATTTAATTAAAAAAATGTCTGCAACTAGTTGTGATGTGAGTGAATTTAATGCCAGCAAAGGTTGGTTTGAGAGATTCAAGAATTGCAGTGGCATACATAGTGTGGTAAGGCATGGTGAGGCTGCCAGTTCGAACCAAAAAGCGGCTGAAAATTATGTGCAGGAATTCAAGGAGTACATAGAGGCTGAAGGATTGAAACCTGAACAAGTGTTTAATTCTGACAAAACAGGCCTGTTTTGGAAGAAAATGCCAAACAGGACCTACATTACACAGGAGAAAAAAGCACTCTCAGGACAAAAGCCTATGAAAGACAGGCTTATTCTTTTGTTGTGTAGTAATGCTAGTGGGGATTGCAGAGTGAAGCCTCTACTCATATATCACTCTGAAACTCCAGAGTGTTCAGGAAAAACAATGTCATCAAGGCTAATTTGTGTGTGCTGTGGAGGGCAAACAGTAAGGCATGGGTCACTAGGGACTTTTTCTATGACTGGTTTCACCATGTGTTTGCCCCCACTGTGAAAAATTACATCCTGGAAAATAAACTGGACCATAAGTGCCTCCTGGTATTAGACAATGCTCTTGGTCACCCTTCAGACTTGGCAGAGCGAATTTCGGAGGACTTGAGTTTTATCAAAGTCAAGTTCTTGCCTCCTAATACCACTCCTCTCCTCCAGCCCATGGACCAGCAGGTCATTTCCAACTTCAAAAAACTCTACACAAAAGCTGTTTCAAAAGTGCTTTGAAGTGACCTCAGACACTGCATTGACCCTAAGAGAGCTTTGGAAAGATCACTTTACTATCCTCAGTTGTGTAAACCTTACAGGTAAGGCTTGGGAGGGAGTGACTAAGAGGACCTTGAACTCTGCTTGGAGGAAATTGTGGCCACAATGTGTAGAAGAGAGGGATTTTGAAGGGTTTGGGGCTAACCCTCAGGAGCCTATGCCAGTTGTGGAATCGATTGTGTCACTGGGGAAGTCCATAGGGTTGGAGGTTAGTGAGGAGGATGTGGAAGAGTTGGTGGAGGGGGACGATGAAGAACTAACCACTGATGAGCTGCAAGAGCATCTGCAGCAGCAAGAGAGCAGACCTGAGGAAATTGCTCCAGAGGAGGGGAGAGAGAAATCGAGGAAGTTGCCTTCTTCAAACATTAAGGAAATGTGTGAAAAGTGGCTTGAGCTGTAAACCTTTATGGAACAAAATCACCCTGACACAGCTATTGTAAGCCGTGCTGGGGACTTTTACAATAACCATGTTGTGAACTACTTTAGAAAAATCCTAAAGAAACGAGAGGTACAGAACTCTATGGACAGATTTTTGGTGCAACAGAGGTCCAGTGACTGTCAAGTTGTTCCTAGTGGCATTAAAAGAAGAAGGGAAGTAACCCCAGAAAAGGACTTGCTACCTAAAGTCCTGATGGAAGGGGATTCCCCTTCCAAAAAATAATAACCTCCATCGTCTCCCCTCCTCCCATCCCATCACTCATCACCAGATCTTCAGTTAAGATAAGTGTCATTTATTATTTATTTAGTACAGTATATTGTGCATGTCTTCTTTTTTTGTGTAGAAAAATGTATATTTCATGTGGTAAAAATATATTTTTTCATACTTTGGGGTGTTTGGAACTGATTAATTTGATTTCCATTATTTCTTATGGGGAAAATTAATTCAACCTATGATCATTTCGTCTTACGATGGGCTCTCAGGAACATATTAATATCGTAAGGAGGGGGCCCACTGTAGTTCTAGTTGTGACAGTGAGGATGAATATTCTCCAGTGAAACAGCAGTATGTACGATGCAGCATGCATTCTGGTAGTGTGCCATATGCTGTTCCAAAGGGAAGGAGTAAATCTTGGAGTACATCCCGTGGCCCTACACCACAAACTGATAGTGAATATGACAATATTGTTACAATGGGGGTGAATAATGTGCATGGGGCAGCAGGTGGTGGTAGGAGAGACCTGGAGAGATTTCCGGGGGTCAACGCCCCCACGGCCCGGTCTGTGACCAGGCCTCCTGGTGGATCAGAGCCTGATCAACCAGGCTGTTACTGCTGGCTGCACGCAAACCAACGTACAAGCCACAGCCCGGCTGGTCAGGAACTGACTTTAGGTGCTTGTCCAGTGCCAGCTTGAAGACTGCCAGGGGTCTGTTGGTAATCCCCCTTATGTATGCTGGGAGACAGTTGAACAGTCTCGGGCCCCTGACACTTATTATATGGTCTCTTAATGTGCTAGTGACACCCCTGCTTTTCATTGGGGGGATGTTGCATCGTCTGCCAAGTCTTTTGCTTTCGTAGTGAGTGATTTTCGTGTGCAAGTTCGGTACTAGTCCCTTTAGGATTTTCCAGGTGTATATAATCATGTATCTCTCCTGCCTGCGTTCCAGGGAATACAGGTTTAGGAACCTCAAGCGCTCCCAGTAATTGAGGTGTTTTATCTCCGTTATGCGTGCCGTGAAGGTTCTCTTTACATTTTCTAGGTCAGCAATTTCACCTGCCTTGAAAGGTGCTGTTAGTGTGCAGCAATATTCCAGCCTAGATAGAACAAGTGACCTGAAGAGTGTCATCATGGGCTTGGCATCCCTAGTTTTGAAGGTTCTCATTATCCATCCTGTCATTTTTCTAGCAGATGCGATTGATACAATGTTATGGTCCTTGAAGGTGAGATCCTCCAACATGATCACTCCCAGGTCTTTGACGTTGGTGTTTCGCTCTATTTTGTGGCCAGAATTTGTTTTGTACTCTGATGAAGATTTAATTTCCTCGTGTTTACCATATCTGAGTAATTGAAATTTCTCATTGTTGAACATCATATTGTTTTCTGCAGCCCACTGAAAGATCCATCGACCGACTTTTCCTGTTATTCCTTTAGCACACATTTTGTGCTCTATTACGCCATGGTCACACTTGTCGAAGGCTTTTGCAAAGTCTGTATATACTACATCTGCATTCTTTTTGTCTTCTAGTGCATCTAGGACCTTGTCGTAGTGATCCAATAGTTGAGACAGACAGGAGCGACCTGTTCTAAACCCATGTTGCCCTGGGTTGTGTAACTGATGGGTTTCTAGATGGGTGGTGATCTTGCTTCTTAGGACCCTTTCAAAGATTTTTATGATATGGGATGTTAGTGCTATCGGTCTGTAGTTCTTTGCTGTTGCTTTACTGCCCCCTTTGTGGAGTGGGGCTATGTCTGTTGATTTTAGTAACTGTGGGACGACCCCCGTGTCCATGCTCCCTCTCCATAGGATGGTAAAGGCTCGTGATAGGGGCTTTTTGCAGTTCTTGATGAACACAGAGTTCCATGAGTCTGGCCCTGGGGCAGAGTGCATAGGCATGTTATTTATCGCCTGTTCGAAGTCATTTGGTGTCAGGATAACATCAGATAGGCTTGTGTTAACCAAATTCTGTGGCTCTCTCATAAAAAATTCATTTTGATCTTCGACTCTCAGTCTGGTTAGTGGCTTGCTAAAAACTGAGTCATATTGGGACTTGAGTAGCTCACTCATTTCCTTGCTGTCATCTGTGTAGGACCCATCTTGTTTAAGTAGGGGCCCAATACTGGACGTTGTTCTCGACTTTGATTTGGCATAGGAGAAGAAATGCTTTGGGTTTCTTTCGATTTCATATATGGCTTTTAGTTCTTCCCGCGATTCCTGACTCCTATAAGATTCCTTTAGCTTAAGTTCGATGCTTGCTATTTCTCTGACCAGTGTCTCCCTGCGCATTTCAGATATATTGACCTCTTTTAGCCGCTCTGTTATTCTTTTCCGTCGCCTGTAAAGGGAGCGCCTGTCTCTTTCTATTTCATATCTACTCCTCCTTTTTCTTAGAGGAATAAGCCTTGTGCATACATCGAGTGCCACCAAGTTAATCTGTTCTAGGCATAAGTTGGGGTCTGTGTTGCTTAGTATATCTTCCCAGCTTATATCGGTTAGGACTTGGTTTACTTGGTCCCACTTTATGTTTTTGTTATTGAAGTTGAATTTGGTGAATGCTCCCTCGTGGCTAATCTCATTATGTCGGTCTGGGGCTCCACGCATACATGTCTGAACCTCAATTATGTTGTGATCTGAGTATATTGTTTTTGATATGGTGACATTTCGTATCAGATCATCATTGTTAGTGAAGATGAGGTCTAGTGTATTCTCCAGTCTAGTAAGCTCTATTATTTGCTGGTTTAAATTGAATTTTGTGCAGAGATTTAAAAGCTCGTGTGAGTGTGAGTTTTCATCAGAGCTGCCTTCTGGTGTTATTACTGCAACAATATTATTTGCAATATTCCTCCATTTTAGGTGCCTTAAGTTGAAATCCCCCAGGAGCAAGATGTTGGGTGCAGGAGCTGGAAGATTTTCCAGACAGCAGTCAATTTTTAACAGCTGTTCCTGGAATTGCTGGGATGTTGCATCCGGAGGCTTGTAGACTACCACAATGACTAGATTTTGGTTCTCGATCTTTACTGCTAAAACTTCCACTACATCATTTGAGGCATTAAGCAGTTCTGTGCAAACAAATGACTCTGCAATGTACAGGCCAACCCCCCCCCCCCCCCCTTTTGCCTGTTCACTCTGTCACATCTGTATAGGTTGTAACCTGAGATCCATATTTCGTTGTCCAAGTGATCCTTTATGTGGGTCTCAGTGAAAGCCGCGAACATTGCCGTTGCCTCTGCAAGCAGTCCACGGATGAAAGGTATTTTGTTGTTTGTTGCTGGCTTTAGACCCTGTATATTTGCAAAGAAGAATGTCATCGGACTGGTGGTATTGTTGGTATTGGGGGGGGATTTTTTTTCTGGCATTAGTGTCTGTATCTGTTGGTTTGGAGTGGAGGCCATCGACTGTGGTTCCACTCCAGGAATGACTGGATTTGGTGTACGATTTCTGCCATTTCCTGCCAGTTTTTTTTCCTTCCTGGCACTAAAAAAACCTCTCCCTCTTGAGTGGCTGTGGCTACCCAGGTTTTCCCATGGCCTGGATGTTTTGTATCTTTTTGTCCCCTTTAGATGGTGTGCCTGGCAATTTAAGTTATAGCACAGTCTTTCCTGTAATGAAGAGGTACACATTTCAGGGTGAAAAAGCTTTCAGGAAGGGAGTTTGCATTTTCCTGTTGTCATATGGGCACGCCATTTTCTAGGGTGGTCATAGTTGCACGTCCCATCTGATTTTCCAGATTTCCCATGTCTGCAGATACCAAGTGCATAGTATGTGCACAGGCTTGGTTTCCGTTTGCCTTGGTTTTCTGTGACTGAATTCCCTGTTGGTGCATGTTTACCTGTCTTATTCCTATCCTCCCTAGCACCAACAATGGAGCTCCCACCAGTTGTTTTTGGTAATATATCCTCACTATTGCTAGTGGTGTCATCTTGTTTGCTATTTCCTGTGGTATTTCTAGTTTGCAATATTGGTTTTATCTTATCTTTGACTACACTTGTTTCCCCACTACGGCTCCTGTCTCCCATGAGGTCATTTATATGCATTCCTTCCTGCATATAATTCTCGACTACCTGGACAAAATCTCCAGCTTCACCATTACTGTCTCCCAGGACAGCACCTCCAGCTTCACCATTACTGTCTCCTAGGACAGCACCTCCAGCTTCACCATTACTGTCTCCCAGGACAGCACTATCAGCCCCACATTTGCTGACTACCAGGACATCACCTCCAGCCTTACAGTTTCTGACTATATGGCCAGCATCAAGGGCAGTACCATTCAGCCCAGACTTTTTTTGTTCCCATCTGTTGTAGAAAGCTTCCAGGTTGTCTATGAAAGCAGCTTTGATGTTATCCTCTTTTAATACCATTGTGATTTTAGTCCACAGATTTATCTCATTTGGGCATACCCAAAAACACTTCCCTGTTTTAATACTGCTTGTAGCTAGTTCTTGGATATCTGCACAAGGGGCATGACACCAATTTCCACAAAAATGACAATTTATCCATGTGGAAGCCTGTTTGTTTGATTGATTGCAGACTACACAGAGCTTCATAATGATTTGAATTGTTGATTTACTGTAATTCTACTAGCAACCTCTTGAATACTCTATTAATAACCTCCTTAAAGTGAAGCTCTGGCTATTTGTATTTCTATTTCTAACTGTACTTGTATATTAGGACAGCTTACCGGAGTACGCTCCTGTTTTATATTTATTGTTTGTGTTTGATAAGGGCACCTACAACCCCATCCGTTTACAGTCTGCTTTATTGTCCAACGAATCCGTTTGAAACCGGTCAAGAGTTCAGACCAGTCGAGGGTTCAGACCAGTCAAGGGTTCGGAACCAGTCGGATCTGATCAGTGGGTCACTTATTTAAAACATACTGGTCGGTGATTTGGGCTAACACACGAAGGATCTACTGGAAATTATCTACCCGAGTAATATGTGGTTTGATTGATACAAAAGTATAACTTGCGTGTTGAAGAACCGGTGATTGCTGGCAGCTCCTACAATGACGAATGGTCGAGCCTCAACCCTTGTTTATCAATCACTGTATATAGCTTTTCTAGGTTTTTTCCGTCTCCACCACAATAATTGCTATATTATCACTATAGTTGACTGGTGGAAATTTTGGAGGAAGGACGCTTTTTCTGTAGTAATATTTGCTTCTCGTTGTGTATATTGCGACCGCTGGTAACTACAGGTTATATGAAATTCACAGTAACGTCTGGTATTTCACGAAAAAAGAAACTAATGGAAGTCACTCCACTCCACTAAGTACCATTATAATACTGGTTAGTTGCTACTACAACACTGTATTCTGCTATTCACTGGTATCACTAGATTATATGGGAGTACACTAGCAAGCCAGGAAGATTATTAAAACAGCTGACCAGTGTGGTAAGTTTCTGGCGACTTCTGGCACCTGCCTCTATAGGCTTATCACTTCATTTACAAATTCACCTGTTTTCATATGACACTTTAGCCTTTATTATCTATATACTAGGGAGCCACTGTAGTATACACTATACACTATGTATACACAATGTTATCAGGGAGACTTTCTTTCCTCTGACAAAGAAAAGTTCTATTATTATTATTTTGCACACGGCACACTAGGCCTATGATTCCCCTCTGGCAGTAAACTCTGCTAGGTAGTGCACACTAATTCTCCTTTTTTGACTCAGTATATAATGTTTTCCGCCCAAGATTGGTTCCAGGCGCTAGAGGGATGTATTGTATAGGATTGACGGCACAAATTAAAGTTCTAGCACATAACAGCGACCGTGAAAACACGAGAAAACCCGGAGCACGACGAGGCACGCTGACACGCTGACATGATGACATGGTGACATGAGTCATGTGGCACCAGCATCGGGCCATGCTACTAACCACGCTGCTAACTCAGCACAGCCACAACCACCCCCACACTCCCACAACATCCACAACCACAATCTGCACAACCACAACTTTCACAACCACAACTACCTGTAAATATCCAGTACCCACCAGCAGACTACATCTGAGATTGGCAGCAAGGTGACAGTTTTGTTCCAAATCCCCATCACTTTTATGAAATACAAAGTGGAATACGGCCATCATGTACTCTTGGGAACAATGCCACTGAACTGGAATGCTTTCAGTTATTCTTCGATGAACCCCTGATGGACGTTATTGTCAGGAAAAGTAATACATACTTCGAGTACACCATGGCAAACACAATTCTTTCACCAAGGTCATGGCTACACCAGTGGGAGGACACAACTGTGGCAGAGATGTATCTTTTCTTTGCCACAGTAATGCTTATGCCACATGTGTATAAGCACAGTGTCAACACATACTGGCTGACAGACCACCTGATTTCAACCCCAGCTTTCGGTGACATTATACCAGTGAATCGATTTGTGCTACTGTTACGTATGCTACACTTTTCAGACAAAACAAGGCCTGACAGAAGCGACAGGTTATATGTCATGTACCTGAAACAATAGTGCTATATGTATTTTTATCCCTTCAGGGAGCTTGTTATTGATGAGTCTTTGATTTTGTTCAAAGGCAGACTGTCATTCAAGCAGTATATACCAAGCAAGAGGTAACGCTTTGGTATAAAGTTATTTGTACTGTGTGATTGCAAAAGTGGTCTGGTTTTGGATATAATTGTGTACACTGGCAGTAATACATTGGAATATACCAGGAAGTTACTGGGTATCTCTGGTGATGTGGTTAGGACAGTGATGGAACCATATCTTGGTAAGGGGGATATTTTATATACTGATAACTGGTACACAAGCCCCTCATTCAGTGATTTCTTGCGAGTGAACATGACAGACGTGTGTGGCACAGTGCATGGAAATTGTAAACATATGCCTAGGTTTGACGCAGGCACTCGTAGAGGTGAAGTTCAGGTGTTTGCTGCCAGTGACATTATGGCATTTCGGTGGCATGATAAATGTGATGTCACAATGTTGACATCAGTTCACCGACATGAAATGGCAGACACTGGCAAGCAGAATAGAGAGACCAATGAACCCATTGTAAAACCTGCAGCTGTGATGGACTACAACCTCAATATGGGCTTAGTGGACAAATGTAACATGCAGATTGGGTTTGCTGATTGTTTTTGCAAGAGTTATTAGTGGTACATAAAAGTCTTTTTCCATCTTGACATTTCCATGCTGAATGCTTATAATATGTATAAGTTGAAGACCAACAAGAAACCCAAATATGGTGAATTTTTTATGTCAGTCATCAGACAAATAATATTTCAAGTACCAAGGAACAACACTTGCAATAGACCATCGCCCACAAAATTACCAACACATGCCCTCTCGTCTGAGGCCTGGTGATCACCACCCCATACCACTGCCTCCTAATACTTTCAAGAAAAATGCTCAGAAGAGGTGTTATGTCTGTGCACATACCACAAAACGCCCACAAAAATGCAGACACACTCGTTTTATGTGTGAGGAGTGTAAAACACCATTGTGCATACACCCATTGTTTCAAAGAATTCCACAAGCTGCAGCAGTTCTAGGAAAGTGTCCAGTGATTGTACATATATATGTATATATATTATAGAACAATAGTAATAAACATTTTTTATATTGTTTGTGTAAGCAAGTTTTGTAAACAATATGGTGATACTAGTGTTTTTGCTATAATTGTGTTACATTCAATGAATGTATATATGAACATTGCACCATAATCTGGTTTCACAGGCCACGTAAGTTATGTGAAAAAATAAAATAGTGAAAGAAAAAACGAGAAACCTTTGAATGCAAGTAAACGAAAGTTTACTGGGTGAGCGGCATTCACCACTGTTGCCATATGCGGCTCATTTTCTGCCAACTTTATGCCTCTATATCTCGGTAAGTACTGATCGCAAAAATTATGGGGGGCTTAACCCTTAAACTGTCCAAATGTAGATCAACGTTTTATTTTTCATTCCTTCAAATTTAGCACAATAGGCTTGAGTCGCCTAGATATGAAAGAATGGGTCTGTGCACTCAGTGTGCGAACTATTAAAAAATCTTGGAGCACTTAGTACCTAGTGGGAGCACCAGTTCAATTGCCAGGGTATCTAAAACATTGTTGGGACCTATAAATACTTTGTATATTTCTATGCTAAATTAGGCTAGACAATGAGCTAAATTAACCTAGGCAGGAACATGTAAATGTTCACGGAGAATTATGTGGATTAAAGTAAAGGTTGGATGCGAGAAGTGGGTCATAATAAGCTGTATGCACCTGGAGAAGAGAGGAATGCAGAGGAGAGAGAGAGATTTTGGGAGATGTTAAGTGAATGTATAGGAGCCTTTGAACCAAATGTGATTGTGTAGATAAAAGACTGCTGAGTAGACTTCAGGATGTACACTATTTAGCTACACTGAGAGTAAAAGGTAGATGGGATACAAGGAGAATAGCAGGTTTATAAACTAAAAGAGGAGGCAGTTAGGGTAAGATATAAACAGCTATTGGAGGATAGATGGGCAAATGAGAGCATAGGCAATTTCAGTACAAGGAGGGAAGAGTATATGGAGAAAAAGAGAGAGGTTAAGAGAGTGGTGAAGCAATGTAAAAAGAGAGCAAATGAGAGAGTGGGTGAGATGTTATCTATTATTAGTGTCAGAACCTATAAATACATAGAATTGATTTGTATATATTTCTAGACAATGCTAAATAACCTAGGCAGGTGTAAATGTTCACCTGTCAATGTGATTGTGACTATTTGAGCACTATTTCAGTACCTATTATTAGTGTCAGAACAAAGATTGGCAATGAAATTACAAGAACTATTATAAGTTATAATTATTGGAACATAAAAATTATATAAATTAAAATAAAAATGAGAAAAAAAGATATATTGGCAACACTTCTGCAAGCAGCAGGAGTCGATGTTGTCGACAGGTGAGCATCCAGAGCCAACTTCACGGTCTTATATCTCTGTAAGTACTGACCCTAAATTTCTTTTTATAATCCTATAACATGTAGAAAAATGTGCTCTTCATTTTAACCCTTAAACTGTCCAAACAGATATATATTCACATGCATAGTGCTCCAAAAGTAGATCTACGTTTTTTACACATTTTCAAATATAACAAAAAAAAATGTAGATCAAAGTTTTTTACACGTTTTCAAATTTAAAAAAAAAAAAAAAAGATCTACATTTTTTACATACTTTCAAATGTTGAAAAAACGTAGATCTACATTTGGACAGTTTAAGGGTTAAAAGAAAAAAAAACTATTTTTTTATTTTTCAAAATTTTTGGAGCGCCACGTGAGTGAATGTAGATCTACGTTTGGACAGTTTAAGGCTTAAAACAATCGGAAAAATAATCTTAACATTTTGATAAGAATTTTTTTTTTTTTAATATTTTTCGACACCAGGAGACACTTCAGGATTTAGGGTTGTGACAGTCAAAGGGTTAAGTAGTTTTAGTTTTTCATTACATTAATGGTATAAAATACCAACAAGTTGATGAATAAGATACATGACACCTGCATCACCTGGGTATCATTATTGGCGAGACATTTCGCCTGCACAGAAGGGAAAAGTAATAATGTATTATCAACATGTGAAAAAGAATTGTACAGTACTTTCATTATGTAAGGCACTATCAGGATATGGGACAAGATATTAAAAAAGCATGCTAGTGATAGGAAGACTTAGTGTGATGAGGCTCATTCTTTGAGACATTGATGCACACACATATATACATACATACATGCAGTATGCAGCACCAGTTTGGAACCTGCACCGAGCCAAACACGTAAGAAAACTAGAGAAAGTGCAAAGGTTTGCAACAAGACTAGTCCCGGAGCTAAGGGGCATGTCCTATGAGAAGAGGTTAAGGGAAATCAGTCTGATGACACTGGAGGACAGGAGAGATAGGGGGAATATGATAACGCCATATAAAATACTGAGAGGAATTGACAAGGTGGACAGACAGGATGTTGCGGAGATGGAACACAGCAACAAGGGGTCACAGTTGGAAGGTGAAGACTCAGATGAATCACAGGGATGTTAGGAAGTATTTCTTCAGTCACAGAGTTGTCAGGAAGTGGAATAGTCTGGGAAGTGATGTAGTGGAGGCAGGATCCATACATAGCTATAAGAAGAGGTATGATTACGCTCATGGAGCAGGAAGAGTGACCCAGTAGCGACCAGTGAAGAGGCAGGGCCAGGAGCTATGACTCGACTCCTGCAACCATAACTAGGCGAGTACAGTGGACCCCCGCATAGCGACTTTAATCCGTGCAAGAGGGCTCATTGTTATGCGAAATGATCGGTATGCGAATGAATTTTCCCCATAAGAAATAATGGAAATCAAATTAATCCGTGCAAGACACCCAAAAGTATGAAAAAAAAAAATTTTACCACATGAAATGTTAATTTTAATACACACAAACTGAAAAAGGCATGCACAATTACATGACACTTACTTTTATTGAAGATCTGGTGATGATTGATGGGATGGGAGGAGGGGAGAGAGAGTGTTAGTGTTTAGAAGGGGAATCCCCTTCCATTAAGACTTGAGGTGTCGAGTCCTTTTCTGGGGTTACTTCCCTTCTTCTTTTAATGCCACTAGGACCAGCTTCAGAGTCACTGGACTTCTTTCGCACAACATATCTGTCCTTAGTGGCCTGTACCTCTCGTTCCTTTATGACTTCCCTAAAGTGTTTCACAACATTGTCAGTGTACAGGTTGCCAACACGGCTTGCAATAGCTGTGTGAGGGTGATTTTCATCCATGAAGGTTTGCACTTCAAGCCACTTTGCACAGATTTCCTTAATCTTTGTAGTAGGCAACTTCTTCAATTTCTCTCTCCCCTCCTCTGAACCAGTTTCCTCAGGTCTGGCCTCTTGCTGTTGAAGTTGATCTATCAGCTCATCAGTGGTTAGTTCTTCATTGTCCTCCTCCACCAACTCTTCCACATCATCCCCACTAACCTCCAACCCTAAGGACTTTCCCAATGCCACAATGGATTCCTCAACTGGCATAATCCTCTCAGGGTTAGCCTCAAACCCTTCAAAATCCCTTTTGTCTACACATTCTGGCCACAGTTTCTTCCAAGCAGAGTTCAAGGTCTTCTTAGTCACTCCCTCCCAAGCCTTACCTATAAGGTTTACACAATTGAGGATATTAAAGTGCTCTCTCCAAAACTCTCTTAGAGTCAGTTGAGTTTCTGAGGTCACTACAAAGCACCTTTCAAACAGAGCTTTTGTGTACAGTTTTTTGAAGTTTGCAATAACCTGCTGGTCCATGGGCTGCAGGAGAGGAGTGGTATTAGGAGGCAAAAACTTCACCTTAATGAATTTCATGTCCCCATAAAGTCGCTCTGCCACGTCTGTAGGATGACCAGGGGCATTGTCTAACACCAGGAGGCACTTAAGTTCTAATTTCTTTTCAGTTAGGTAATCTTTCACATTGGGGGCAAATGCATGGTGTAACCAGTCATAGAAAAAGTCCCTAGTGACCCATGCCTTACTGTTTGCCCTCCACAGCACACACAAATTCTCCTTGAGGACATTCTTTTGCCTGAACGGTCTGGGAGTTTCAGAGTGATACACTAATAAAGGCTTCACTTTGCAATCACCAGTAGCATTGGAACACATCAACAAAGTAAGCTTGTCTTTCATAGGCTTATGTCCTGGGAGTGCCTTTTCCTCCTGAGTAATGTAGGTCCTGCTTGGCATTTTCTTCCAAAACAGGCCTGTTTCATCACAATTAAACACTTGTTCAGGTTTCAGTCCTTCACTGTCTATGTACTCCTTGAATTCCTGCACATATTTTTCAGCTGCTTTGTGGTCTGAACTGGCAGCCTCACCATGCCTTATCACACTATGTATGCCACTACGCTTCTTAAATCTCTCAAACCAACCTTTGCTGGCCTTAAATTCACTCACATCATCACTAGTTGCAGGCATTTTTTTAATAAATCCTCATGCAACTTCCTAGCCTTTTCGCTTATGATCGCTTGAGAGACGCTATCTCCTGCTAGCTGTTTTTCATTTATCCACACCAATAAGAGTCTCTCAATATCTTCCATCACTTGCGATCACTGTTTCGAAAACACAGTTAAACCTTTGGCAAGAACAGCTTCCTTGATTGCCTTTCTGTTGCCCACAATAGTAGCGATGGTTGATTTGGGTTTCTTGTACAACCTGGCCAGGTCGGCGACACGCACTCCACTTTCATACTTATCAATGATCTCTTTCTTCATCTCTATAGTAATTCTCACCCTTATTGCTGTAGGGTTGGCACTAGAAGCTTTCTTGGGGCCCATGGTCACTTATTTGGCAGATAAAATCACCAAAAACACTGTAATAATACGAAATGTTCCGATTGTATGCTTGGATGTTACCGCGGAGGCTGGCTGGTAAACAATGCCACCGGCGGCACATGTGAGGCTGGCTAAGGGCGCACATTGGATGCGTCTCGGACGAAGAGCGGTGAGCGGGTTTTTGAGCGGTATGCGAGGCAAAATTTTTGCGATAAAAGCGAGCGGTATGCGGATTGTACGTTATGTGATGGCGACGGTATGCGGGGGTCCACTGTACATGGAAAACTGATCAACAACTAAGCTCTCACTGATTACTCCTGTGGCCTCATTCATTTATATGATTAACATAAAAAGCTCCCTTCCCCCCCCTTTCCCAAGAAAGCATAGATATACACAAGGCAGTAAGGGTGAATACTCACCAATGTTTGCTTGGCCCAATCCAAAGCTGACCAGCTTTAGACTGGGTCACTGGAGATATCCCTGAATTTTCTATTTTACCTTTATCTACTCACTAAAAGAGCATCTTGGCTACCAGTGGGCCACATCCCCAAAGATAGGCTCAGCTTCCAGAAAGGCAGAAACAACAAATAAGCCAGTCTCCACGCATGGTAGGCATACAAAAAAGGTACAGGAGGGTGTCACTCTACAGCGCTTCACCTTACAAAGTTTTGCTAATGCAGTGATTTTCACTTACACCCATTCTTCATTTATTCAGATTTCTTATAATAAATATATTCAACTTTCACTATAAGCTAAGGATGAAAATATTTTAAGGTACAGAATTCTTCCTCCGTAAGCCATGCGTGTTGTAAGAGGCAACTAAAATGCCGGGAGCAAGGGGCTAGTAACCCCTTCTCCTGTACAAATTACTAAATTTAAAAAGAAAAACTTTAGTTTTTATTCTTGGGTCACCCTGCCTTGGTGGGATACGACTGGTTTGTTGAAAAAAAAAATATATATACATGTGTGTGTGTGTATATATATATATATATATATATATATATATATATATATATATATATATATATATATATATATATATATATATATATATATATAAATATATATATATTTTTTTTTTTTTTTTTTTTTTCAACAAGTCGGCCGTCTCCCACCGAGGCAGGGTGACCCAAAAAAAAAAAAAGAAAGAAAATCCCCAAAAAAGAAAATGCTTTCATCATCATTCAACACTTTCACCACACTCACACATTATCACTGCTTTTGCAGAGGTGCTCAGAATACAACAGTTTAGAAGCATATACGTATAGAGATACACAACATATCCCTCCAAACCGCCAATATCCCAAACCCCTCCTTTAAAGTGCAGGCATTGTACTTCCCATTTCCAGGACTCAAGTCCGACTATATGAAAATAACCGGTTTCCCTGAATCCCTTCACTAAATATTACCCTGCTCACACTCCAACAGATCGTCAGGTCCCAAGTATCATTCGTCTCCATTCACTCCTATCTAACACGCTCATGCATGCTTGCTGGAAGTCCAAGCCCCTAACCCACAAAACCTCCTTTACCCCCTCTTTCCAACCCTTTCGAGGACGACCCCTACCCCTCTTTCCTTCCCCTATAGATTTATATGCTTTCCATGTCATTCTACTTTGATCCATTCTCTCTAAATGACCAAACCACCTCAACAACCCCTCTTCTGCCCTCTGACTAATGCTTTTATTAACTCCACACCTTCTCCTAATTTCCACACTCCGAATTTTCTGCATAATATTTACACCACACATTGCCCTTAGACAGGACATCTCCACTGCCTCCAACCGTCTCCTCGCTGCTGCATTTACCACCCAAGCTTCACATCCATATAAGAGTGTTGGTACTACTATACTTTCATACATTCCCTTCTTTGCCTCCATAGATAACGTTTTTTGACTCCACATATTCCTCAACGCACCACTCACCTTTTTTCCCTCATCAATTCTATGATTAACCTCATCCTTCATAAATCCATCCGCCGACACGTCAACTCCCAAGTATCTGAAAACATTCACTTCTTCCATACTCCTCCTCCCCAATTTGATATCCAATTTTTCTTTATCTAAATCATTTGATACCCTCATCACCTTACTCTTTTCTATGTTGACTTTCAACTTTCTACCTTTACACACATTCTCAAACTCATCCACTAACCTTTGTAATTTTTCTTTAGAATCTCCCATAAGCACAGTATCATCAGCAAAAAGTAACTGTGTCAATTCCCATTTTGAATTTGATTCCCCATAATTTAATCCCACCCCTCTCCCGAACACCCTAGCATTTACTTCTTTTACAACCCCATCTATAAATATATTAAACAACCATGGTGACATTACACATCCCTGTCTAAGACCTACTTTTACCGGGAAGTATTCTCCCTCTCTTCTACACACCCTAACCTGAGCCTCACTATCCTCATAAAAGCTCTTTACAGCATTTAGTAACTTACCACCTATTCCATATACTTGCAACATCTGCCACATTGCTCCTCTATCCACTCTATCATATGCCTTTTCTAAATCCATAAATGCAATAAAAACTTCCCTACCTTTATCTAAATACTGTTCACATATGTGTTTCAATGTAAACACTTGATCTACACATCCCCTACCCACTCTGAAGCCTCCTTGCTCGTCCGCAATTCTACATTCTGTCTTAACTCTAATTCTTTCAATTATAACCCTACCGTATACTTTTCCTGGTATACTCAGTAAACTTATTCCTCTATAATTTTTACAATCTCTTTTGTCCCCTTTCCCTTTATATAAAGGGACTATACATGCTCTCCGCCAATCCCTAGGTACCTTCCCCTCTTTCATACATTTATTAAACAAAAGTACCAACCACTCCAACACTATATCCCCCCCTGCTTTTAACATTTCTGTCATGATCCCATCAGTTCCAGCTGCTTTACCCCCTTTCATTCTACGTAATGCCTCACGTACCTCCACCACACTTACATTCTGCTCTTCTTCACTCCTAAAAGATGGTATACCTCCCTGGCCAGTGCATGAAATTACCGCCTCCCTTTCTTCCTTAACATTTAAAAGTTCCTCAAAATATTCTCGCCATCTACCTAATACCTCCCTCTCCCCATCTACTAACTCCCCTACTCTGTTTTTAACTGACAAATCCATACTTTCCCTAGGCTTTCTTAACTTGTTTAACTCACTCCAAAATTTTTTCTTATTTTCATTAAAATTTCTTGACAGTGCCTCTCCCACTCTTTCATCTGCTCTCCTTTTGCACTCTCTCACCACTCTCTTCACCTTTCTTTTACTCTCCATATACTCTGCTCTTCTTATAACACTTCTGCTTTGTAAAAACCTCTCGTAAGCTACCTTTTTCTCTTTTATCACACCCTTTACTTCATCATTCCACCAATCACTCCTCTTTCCTCCTGCCCCCACCCTCCTATAACCACAAACTTCTGCCCCACATTCTAATACTGCATTTTTAAAACTATTCCAACCCTCTTCAACCCCCCCACTACTCATCTTTGCACTAGCCCACCTTTCTGCCAATATTCGCTTATATACATATATATATATATATATATATATATATATATATATATATATATATATATATATATATATATATATATATATACGTATTAGGTAGTAGGTTGGGAAACAGTATCCGCCCAGGGAAGTACTACCGTCCTGCCAAGTGAGTGTAAAATGGAAGCCTGTAATTGTTTTACATGATGGTAGGATTACTGGTGTCTTTTTTTGTCTCATACACATGCAAGATTTCAGGTACGTCTTGCTAATTCTACTTACACTTAGGTCACACTACACATACATGTACAAGCATATATATACACACCTTCTTGTTCTTGTTTATTTCCTCTTACCTCCATGGGAAGTGGAACAGAATTCTTCCTCTGTAAGCCATGTGTGTTGTAAGAGGCGACTAAAATGCCAGGAGCAAGGGGCTAGTAACCCCTTTTCCTGTATATATATTACTAAATGTAAAAGGAGAAACTTTCGTTTTTCCTTTTGGGCCACCCCACCTCGGTGGGATACGGCCGGTGTGTTAAAAAAAAATATATACAGTGGACCCTCAACCAGCGATATTAATCCGTTCCTGAGAGCTCATCGTTAATCGAAATAATCGTTAGTCAAGTTAATTTTCCCCATAAGAAACAATGGAAACCAAATTAATCCATGCAAGACACCCCAAAGTATTGAAAAAAAATTTTTACCACATGAAATATTAATTTTAATACACACAAACTGAAGAAGACATGCACAGTTACATGACACTTACCTTTATTGAAGATCTGGTGATGATTGATGGGATGGGAGGAGGGGAGACCGTTGATCTTCTTAGTGTTTAGAAGGGGAATCCCCTTCCATTAGCACTTGAGGTAGCAAGTCTTTTTCTCGGGTTACTTCCCTTGTTCTTTTAATGCCACTAGGACCTCCTGAGTAATGTACGTCCTGCTTGGCATTTTCTTCCAAAACAGGCCTGTTTCGTCACAATTAAACACTTGTTCAGGTTTCAGTCCTTCACTGTCTATGTACTCCTTGAATTCCTGCACATATTTTTCAGCTGCTTTGTGATCCACTACACCTCTTAAATCTCTCAAACCAACCTTTGCTGGCCTTAAATTCACTCACATCACTAGTTGCTGGCATTTTTTTAATTAAATCGTCATGCAACTTCCTAGCCTTTTCACATATGATCGCTTGAGAGATGCTATTATCTCCTGCTATCTGTTTCTCGTTTATCCACGCCAATAAGAGTCTCTCAACATCTTCTACCGCTTGCGATCTCAGTTTCGAAAACATAGGTGCACCTTTGGCAAGAACAGCTTCCTTGATTGCCGTTTTCTTGCCCACAATAGTAGCGATGGTTGATTGGGGTTTATTATACAACCTGACCAGCTCAGAGATACGCACTCCACTTTCATACTTATCAATGATCTCTTTCTTCATCTCATAGTAATTCTCACCCTTTTTGTTGTAGGGTTGGCACTAGAAGGTTTCTTGGGGCCCATGGTGACTTATTTTGCAGGTGCAATCACTACAAAGGCTGTGATAATATGAAATGTTCCAGTTGTATGTTTGGAAGCGACCGCGGTGGCTGGCTGGCTTGTAAACACTGGCACCCATGGGACAAGTGAGGCGCCTCAGGCCAGCCAAAGTGGACGCATCTCGTACGGAACGAATAGCGCTGGTCGGGTTTTTAAGCGCTAGTCAAGGCAAAATTTTTGCGTTTAAATGTATCGCTAGTCAGATTTATCGTTAATCGATGCCATCGCTGGTTGAGGGCCCACTGTATATAGTAGACCGTTATTGAGCACGAGTTTATTTGGCACGATTTGAGTATAGCACGATTGAAGAATTGAGGCACAATTTTATATAACACGTTGTATGATGAATTTAACATGGTTCAGTTTGCGGGAAGGTAAAAAAAAACTTCCTTTTTCCTCAAGCGGCTGCCTTGTTGTGGTTCCCGCTGTCCCCAGCCACCCCCCCGACACCACCCCACCATCAGAGCATTCGTACTTCATACGTGTCTAGTCCAACTTCCCTGCTACAAGTTTGTGATTGTGAATTGTGTTTTGATCTTTTAATTGCTATATCTTGTATCTACCAAGCAATCATGACACCTGGTAAGCATACCAGTGTTGCTCAAAGTGGCAAGAAAAGGTGTAAACATTTAAGTCTTAGAATTAACGAAGGAAACAATGATATTAGACAAGACATCCTGTGGGAATAATGAAGTGTTACTTTGTACACATAAAAAAAGGTAAACATAAGTTTGTGTGACTGACTGCTTATTGAATGACTGAACGACTTGACTGACTTAATGACTTTACTGACTTGCTGAATGACTTGATTGACTTACTGAATGACTTGACTGACTTATTGAGCAACTGGATTGATTTACTGAACAATTTGACTTAGTGAATGACTTGACTTACTGAATAACTTGACTGACTTACTGAATCACTTGACTGACTTACTGAATGACTTCAAGTTAGACACTCCAGTACAACCATCAACTTCAGTACCAGAACCTATACCATCCACCTCAGCCCAGTAGGGCCACAGCGTAACTCTCCGCTCTCTTCACAATCATCCACAAGCACCAGCACCCACAATTTAAGGTAAGAAATATTGTTATGTCTGTTACATTTGTAGTCTTCAGCAGTACAAACACCATAATGCATATTAACAATGAACTTCGATTACATATTCACTTTTATTTTTGTAAGATGTGGAGGCCTAAAAAAAGTTGTTTGGCTTTTTTGGTGCTCTCAGGAACGTAACCCTATTTTTCCTATAAGTTCTTCAGTTCATCTGACACGGTTTTACCTAACACGGTGTTTTCTGGAACGTAACTACCGTGTTAAATGACAGTCTTCTGTAATATATATATATATATATATATATATATATATATATATATATATATATATATATATATATATATATATATATATATATATATATATATATATATATCTATCTATCTATCTATCTATCTATCTCTGGTGACCTTTTTTCTGTCTCATGAACGTGCAAGGTTTCAGGTATGTCTTGCTTCTTCTACTTACACTTAGGTCACACTACACATACATGTACAGGCATATATATATACATACATACCCCTCTGATTTTTCTTCTATTTTCTTTCTAGTTCTTGTTCTTGTTTATTTCCTTTTATCTCCATGGGGAAGTGGAACAGAATTCTTCCTCCGTAAGCCATGCTTGTCGTAAGAGGCGACTAAAATGCCAGGAGCAAGGGGCTAGTAACCCCTTCTCCTGTATATATTACTAAATGTAAAAGGAGAAACTTTCGTTATTCCTTTTAGGCCACCCCGCCTCGGTGGGATACGGCTGGTGTGTTGAAAGAATACATTATATATATATATATATATATATATATATATATATATATATATATATATATATATATATATATATATATATATATATATATATATATATATATATATTACAGTGGACCCTCAACCAGCGATGGCATCGATTAACGATAAATCTAACTAGCGATACATTTTATCGCAAAAATTTTGCCTCGATTAGCGCTAAAAAACTCAACCAACACTATTCCTTCCGTCTGAGACGCGTCCACTTCTGGCCAGTGTTTACAAGCCAGCCAGCCACCGCGGTCGCTTCCAAGCATACAATCGGAACATTTCATATTATCACAGCCTTTTTAGTGATTGCACCTGCAAAATAAGTCACCATGGGCCCCAAGAAAGCTTCTAGTGCCAACCCTACAGCAAAAAGGGTGAGAATTACTATGGATATGAAGAAAGAGATCATTGCTAAGTATGAAAGTGGAGTGCATGTCTCCGAGCTGGCCAGGCTGTACACAAAACCCCAATCAACCATTGCTACTATTGTGGCCAAGAAAACGGCAATCAAGGAAGCAGTTCTTGCCAAAGGTGCAACTATGTTTTTGAAACTGAGATCGCAAGTGATAGAAGATGTTGAGAGACTGTTATTGGTATGGATAAACGAAAAACAGATAGCAGGAGATAGCATCTCTCAAGCGATCATATGTGAAAAGGCTAGGAAGTTGCATGACGATTTAATTAGAAAAATGCCAGCAACTAGTGGTGATGTGAGTGAATTTAAGGCCAGCAAAGGTTGGTTTGAGAGATTTAAGAATCGTAGTGGCATACATAGTGTGATAAGGCATGGTGAGGCTGCCAGTTTGGACCAAAAAGCAGCTGAAAAATATGTGCAGGAATTCAAGGAGTACATAGACAGTGAAGGACTGAAACCTGAACAAGTGTTTAATGGTGACACTGACAATGTTGTGAAACACGTTAGGAATGTCATAAAGAAACGGGAGGTACAGGCCTCTATGGGCAGATATGTTGTGCGACAGAGGTCCAGTGACTCTCAAGCTGGTCCTAGTGGCATTAAAAGAAGGGAAGTAACCCCGAAAAAGGACTTGCCACCTCAAGTCCTAATGGAAGGGGATTCCCCTTCTAAACACTAAGACCATCAACACACTCCCCTCTTCCCATCCCATCAGTCATCACCAGATCTTCAATAAAGGTAAGTTTCATGTAACTGTGCATGTCTTCTTCAGTTTGTGTGTATTAAAATTAATATTTCATGTGTTAAAATTTTTTTTTTCAATACTTTTGGGTGTCTTGCACGGATTAATTTGATTTCCATTATTTCTTATGGGGAAAATTAACTTGACTAACGATTATTTTGACTAACGTTTAGCTCTCAGGAACGGATTAATAGTGTTAGTCAAGAGTCCACTGTATATATATATATATATACACACACACATATATATATATATATATATATATATATATATATATATATATATATATATATATATATATATATATATATATAAACAAAATGTCAGGCTATTATATGCATTTGAAAGTGGAAAAAAGACTGTTTTACCTTACAGTGATTTTCACTTTACAGCAGTAGCCCAGAACCTAACTTGCTGTGTAAGCAGGGCCCTCCTGTATCTGCCTGCTGAATTGGGAGGGAAGGAGGGTAGTGGGAGATATTAAGGGTGGCTGATGACCAGGATAAGGAGTAAAAGATGAATTTTGTAAAATACACTATTTTTTGTTAGGAATATGTATAACTTTGGAAAAATACTATAATGAAGCTATATAAATTTCCTGTCATTATAATTTCCAGAACACTGAAAGGCCGTGGTCTTCCTGGTTCTAGTGTCGTGTTCAGACAGGGAACAAATGTCGAGATAGGACCACCTTCATTCATGGCACCTCCAGACGGAGCTAATGGGGTAAGATGTTTAATACTTGATTAATGAGGCATTTTGCTTTAATATTACCATAACATTTACCATTTTTTTTTATTTTAAGTAAATATTATGGGACTTTATAAGTTAATATTGTTGTAGTCTTTAGGGTGTATGTTTTTGTATTACTGTAGCAGGAAACAGTAATTGATGTACAATATTATCTTCCTAGATGATTTTACAATACAGGTATCTTTCTTAGCTAATAATTATGAGGTAAAAATACTATATATTCAATATTTGCTGGTGTTATTTTTCTGTCTCATAAGCATGCAAGGTTGCAGGTATGTCTTGGTACTTCTGCTTATACTTAGGTCACACTACACATGCATGTTCAAGCATATATATTCTAACTCCTCTGGGTTTTCTTCTATTTTCTTATTATTTCTTGTTCTTGTTTATTTCTGCTTATCTCCATGGGTAAGTGGAACAGAATTCTTCTTCCTTAAGTTATGTGTGAAAAGAAAAACCTTATAAAATTGGGATGTTTGAATGTGCACAGATGTAGTGTGAATGATAAGAAAGAAATGATTAGTAATGTAAGGTACCAAGGGATTGGCAGAGAGCATGCATAGTTCCTTTGTATAAAGACAAAGGGGACAAAAGAGAGTGTAAAAATTATAGGGGAATAAGTCTGTTGAGTATACATGGTAAAATGTATGGTAAAGTTATTATTGAAAGAATTAAGAATAAGACGGAGAGTAGGATAGCAGATGAACAAGGAGGCTTTAGAAAGGGTAGGGGGTATGTAGACGAAGTGTTTTCAGTGAAACACATAGGTGAATAGTGTTTAGATAAGGGTAAAGAGGCTTTTGTGGCATTTATGGATTTGGAAAAGGTGTATGATAGGGTGGATAGGGGGGTAATGTGGCAGATGTTGCAAATGTATGGAATAGATAGGTTATTGAAAGCAGTAAAGAGTCTTTATGAGGATAGTGAGACTCAGGTTAGAGTATGTAGGAAAGAGGGAGATTATTTCCCAGTAAAAATAGGCCTTAGACAGGGATGTGTAATGTCATCATGGTTGTTCAGTATATTTATAGATGGAGTTGTAAGAGAAGTGAATGCTTGGGTGTTGACAAGAGGTGTGGGGTTAAAAGATAAAGAATCTAGCACAAAGTGGGAGTTGTCACAGTTGCTCTGTGCTGATGACACTGTGCTTTTGGGAGATTCCAAAGTGAAGTTGCAGAGGTTGGTTAATGAGTTTGTGTAGGGTATGTAAAAGAAGGAAAATAAAAGTGAATATAAGAAAGAGTAAGGTGATAAGATGAAAATATTAGGTAACTGTTATGGGGCTATGGGACCCAACATGTATTTATGTATCTGTAAGTTACTCTGGGATACCTAATTATATTGAATTGATGGGGACTCAGCTCTAAATGTCATAAGGGCAGATCACTCTTATGGCTGTAAGGCAGCTGAGTCAAGCCTGTTTTTCTCAATGTAATAGGTTATACTAGGCACACAAACACACAATTTAAATTAAGTAGTTTATAAAGTTGTAATTCTTTTTGTAAAAGTAAAATTAAGGTGTGGTATAATTGTGGTAACTGGAGAATTGTGCTTGGCAACATTCTTTTGCTTTTGATGGGTGTGGGAGGAGCTTAGCTAGGCTCCTCCCTCTCTTTCTCTCTCTGTTGGTGGACTCCAAGCTGACAGGACCTCTGGGTCCTTCTTCTATTTCTTTTGGGCATTATGTGTGCTCCAGGGGTGAGTTTTTATAACTTAAGTTGGGGCCACCATACCCAGGGTGACTAAAGTGTGTCAAAACACTGGTTAGCCCAGAGATTAGTCATGAAGAGGGAAGGGCAAAGTTGCTGAGATGCACCATGTGGGAGAACAGCTAAGGAGTGTGTAGACTTATGTTTTGAATATGTGAGTGCTGTAATTGTATATTCTGTACATATCTATTCAGAATACAGTTATATTTTTATAGTAGTAGTTTAAATAACCTGTGAAGAGGGCTGGTGGAAGGATATCAGAGACACTGTGGATGATCAGTCATGATGTAAGTATTACCCCTAGACAGATAAGGCCATTAAGTAAAAGCTACCCCACACTAGAACATATAGTGAGAACCTTACTGTCAAAGTATAAGGGATAACAACATAACAACCTAACATGGGAGCTTGACCAGGAGAGTTATTTGACTGCGAAAATAACTCAAAACATTCTTTGAACTATATGTACTGGTATGGGGTAATAACAGTTGCATGTTTCTGGTAGAAGATTTACCAAGATGGTGTCAGTGGAAGTATTGTTTTCATATTAGTTTACAGGTTGTTTTTCTCCTAAGGTGGGAGAAAGGTTAAGTAACACATTTTTGTTGTGGTTATGGTAAGTGCTATGTGCATAGTTTACATTCAATTTGTGTTATTTTATGTGCCTGTGGGAAAACTTTGTCCACTGATACTGTAAGAGGGAAGCAAGTGTTTAAAGATAAAAACTATGTCCAAAGATGAGTCTTTAAACTTTTTAGGCTTCAGGGAGGAAGGTAATAATTCATCAGTAAACATGCCTGGTAACAGTGAACATGAGGGATCACCTACTCCAGGTGATATGGAAATGGGGAGAATGAGACTTAAATTAGCGGTGCTAGAGGCTGAAATGAAATTAATGAAAGCTAAGGAGGAAGAGTGTCAAAGGTTAGGAGGTTCAGAACCAGAGCCTGAGCAGTACTTTAACATAACTAAAGCTGCAAATTTTGTCCCTAAGTTTACAGAGAGTGACCCAGATAGATATTTTTCTTTTTTTGAGAAGACTGCTCTGGAGCAAGGATGGCCCAAACAGAAGTGGACTATCCTAGTTCGCACACAACTTGTGGGTAAAGGATTCCAGAGAGTAGAGACTCTGGAGGGGAAAAATTTTTCTGATTATGATAAAATTAAAGAGGAAGTATTGCTTGCCTACCAAATGATACCTGAGAAATATAGACAAAAGTTCAGAAATCAAAAATTTCAGGATGGGCAGACCTTAACTGAGTTTGGGAATGAGAAACTGTTCCTTTTTAAGAAATGGGTTTGTTCTAAAGGAGTTAATAAAGACTATAACAAATTAGTAGATCTGATGGTTCATGAGGAATTGTACAATACAATCCCTGTTGACCTCAGAGAGTATCTGGAGGACAAAAACTCAGGTAATCTTTCAGAAGCACTGGATCTAGGTGACAGATTCTTGGCTCGCAGGGAATTGGTAAGTAAAAACAGTCATGCTCCTTCTGAAAATTTCCCCACTCATTCTAAACCTTATTCCAAGTCCTATGGTCATAAAGGTAAGTGGGACAAGAATTTTCAGGGACAAACGAAGGCTGAGGCACCCTCTAAAATAGAAGGCAAAGGTAAGTCAGCTGGAGCTCAAAGTTTACCTAGACAATCAGATGTTTCAGGTCCTCGAGTAAACAGTACCAGTCCTACACCAAATGGTAAAAATACCTTTAAGAGTTATGCCTGTTACTACTGTAACAAAACTAGACACACGCAAAAGTTTTGCTGGTCAAGACGGAGAGATCAGGGAAGTAGTGTGAGGGAGACTGGGCCTACTATGATGCAGTTAATTGCTGCACAGGGATGTGTTGACACACTTTTGTCACCCTGGGTATGGTGGCCCCAACTTAAGTTATAAAAACTTACCCCTGGAGCACACATAATGCCCAAAAGAAATAGAAGGACCAAGAGGTCCTGCCAGCTTGGAGTCCACCAACAGAGAGAGAGAGAGAGAGAGAGGGAGAGGGAGGAGCCTAGCTAAGCTCCTCCTACACCCATCAAAAACAAAAGAATGTTGCCAAGCACAATTCTCCAGTTACCACAATTATACCACACCTTAATTTTACTTTTACAAAAAGAATTACAACTTTATAAACTACTTATTTAAATTGTGTGTTTGTGTGTCTATAGTATAACCTATTATATTGAGAAAAACAGGCTTGACTCAGCTGCCTTACAGCCATAAAAGTGATCTGCCCTTATGACATTTAGAGCTGAGTCCCCATCAATTCAATGTAATTAGGTATCCCAGAGTAACTTACAGATACATAAATACATGTTGGGTCCCATAGCCCCATAACAGTAACCAAAGATTGGACATCTGATTGGAGGGAGAGAGCATGGAGCAGGTGAATGTATTCAGATATTTGGAGGTGGACATGTCAGCAGATGAGTCTATGAAAGATGAGGTGAATCATAGAATTGACAAAGGGAGAAAGGTGTGTGGTGCTCTGAGGAGTCTGTGGAGACAAAGAACTTTATCCATGAAAGTAAAGAGGGGAATGTATGAGAGTATAGTTATACCAACACTTTTGTATGGGTGTGAGGCATGGTTGGTAATGTTGCAACAAGGACAAAGCTGGAGGCAGTGGAGATGTCATATCTGAGGGCAATGTGTGGTATGAATATAATTCAGAGAATCCATAATTTGGAGATTAGGAGGAGGTGTGGGATTACCAAAACGAAAATCCAGAGTGCTGAGGAGGGGTTATTGAGATGGTTTGGGCATGTAGAGAGGATGGAACCAAATAGAATGACTTTGAAAGTGTGTAAATCTGTAGTGGAGGGACGGCAGGGGTAGGGGTCGGCCTAAGAAAGGTTGGAGGGAAGGGGTAAAGGTTTTGTGTGCGAGGGGCTTGGATTTCCAGCGTGCGTAAGCATGTTAGATAGGAGCAAATTGTTTTTAGGACTTGACGTGCAGTTGGAGTGTAACTCCAACTGCACGTCAAGTCCTAAAAACAATTTGCTCCTATCTAACAAGGTAACATTTATGAAAGGATTCAGGGAAACCGGCGGGCAGGGAGATGGGAAGTACAGTGCCAGCCCTCTGCAGAGGGGTGTTAATGTTGCAGTTTTATAACTGAGTGTAAGCATGCCTCTGGCAAGACAGTGATGGAGTGAATGATGATGGAAACTTTTCTTTTTCAGGCCACCCTGCCTTGGTGGGAAATGGCCGGTGTTAATAATAAAAAAAAATATTAAATTGATAAACAAAAAATGCCTCACACACTGAATATTTCACTGCAGAAATATTATGCAGGGAATTCATAGTGTAGAAATTAGGAGTAGGTGTGGAGTCACTAAAAGTATTATTCAGAGGGCTGAAGAGGGGTTGTTGAGGCAGTTTGGTCATTTAGAGAGGATGGAGCAAAACAGGATGACTTGGAGGGTGTATAAATCTGTTGTTGGGGGAAGTAGGGGTGGGAGTCATCCTAGGAAAGGATGGAGGGAGGGGGTAAAAGAGGTTTTGTGTGCAAGGGGCTTGGATATGCAGCAGGCATGTGAGAGTATGTTAGACTGGAGAAGAATGGTTTTTGGGCCCTGATAAGTTGTTGGAGTGTGAGCAGGGTAATATTTTGTGATGGGATTCAGGGAAACCAGTTAGCCAGACTTGAGGCCTTGAGGTGGGAAGTACATTGCTTGCACTTTACAGGAAGGGTTTAGGATATTGACTGTTTGGAGTGACATCTAAACTGTCGTATCTGAGTGCCTCTGTAAAGGCAGTGATTGTGTGTGAATGATTGTGAGAGAGTATCTTTTTTGGGTCATTGCCTCAGTTGGACACAGTTGTGTTAAAAAAAAATGTATTGAATTGTAGCCATTGCCCCGTTTATTAGGTACAATACAACACTATTTATATTTCTTTATGCAGTACAGTACAATTATTGTAGTCTATATGTAATAAAACATTGGTAGGCTCATAAGAAAGCCACCAATATACATTGCATTTCAGGCAAACTAATCAAAATGCTCAAGATTTAGACATGCTATTACGTAGGATTTCTAATGCAGTTGACTACAATTATATGCACAGTAAGAAAGGTAGCTAATGAACAAATGGTACAGTTTCAAAAGTATGACATTATTTCAAACTGATTAAATGATCTTCACCCATTTCAGTCTGCCATATTCTGTTGTGCTGTCCGATTTACCAGCGAGCACACAGAATTTACCTCTGATATCTTCACTGCGCTAACACCCTTACTTTATTTTTCCTCCTCCCTGACAGCCCCATCTTTGACAGACTCCCTCTTTGATTTCTTAACAGATTACACAACCTTTGGTAATACTTCCTTTAGCACTCCTCACTGCCCTTACTAACTACCTCTGTTATACTCTCCACTCTTGCTAGTCTTAGATCAAGCATACTAAACAGTTAGCACACACTATCCTGCAGCACTGTATGACTCTTGTGGGTTTAGCACTTAGTTTGATTATACAGTGGAACCTCGGTTTTTGTATGCCCCAGTTTTTGTATAATTCGGTTTTCAACGACTTTTTTTTGTCAAAATTTTGTCCCAGTTTTCGTACATTTGCTCAGTTTTCATAGAGTTGAAAATGGTCCATACCAAATGCATCCGCATGACTTGGCCACTCAAGCGCCCACACAAAGCATCCCATGCATTCGTGACTCAGTCTGCCTTTGTTTCTTGTTGAGTTAGCATCATCCCCGCGTTCATCTGAAACATTTCATAATAATCCATGGTTTTTTGTGCTTGTTTATTAAGTATGACTGCTAAATAAGCCACCATGGGGCCAATGAAAGTTCCAAGTGCAAAGTGGAGTGAGTTGCAAAGTTTTGTGGAGAAATATCACCCTAACAAAGCTGTTGCAGGTATTGTCTGTAACATGTCCAATGACAATGCCTTGTCTCATTTTAGGCAAATCTTAGAGACATCAGAAACAGACCTCTCTGGACAGATTTTTTGTGTGACAGGGGTACAGTGACTCAAGCTTGCATGATGAGACATCGATAAACAACCTAAAACTAGCACTAGGTGCCATTGATTGGCAGAGAGAGCTAGATGGCAGTAATAATATCGATAAAGATATAGAAACTTTTTTACATAGAACCCTAAACCTCTATAACAAGTATTGTCTAATCAAAACGAAACAGATCACAGAAAAAAGACTAAACAGCTCATGGCTAACAAAAAGTATCATCAAATCTATTAATAAAAAACACCAAATTGAAAAACAGTTCAAATTAGGCTTAGTTACTTGCAAGGTAGATTTTGTACTAAGTTTAAATAAGATTGTATTAAATAAGATTGTAAAACAGCTAACCACTATTCCTTGTCTAGTTTTAAGTATAGTTACTATATACTGTACTATTATCTTATCTAGTTTTAATTAGTTACTATGTATTAGGATTAGTTTGCCCGAAATGCCTCGGCATGATAGTGGCTATCTTTGTACTTAGCAAATCAAAATTGTAATTACACATTGTAACCTTTACAAAGAAATAGCAAATCAAAATTGTAATTACACATTGTAACCTTTACAAAGAAATAAACTTTACTTTACTTTACTTTACTAGTGCCAGTAAAAGACAAAGAAGGGAAGTAACCCCAGATAGGGCCTTGATACCTGAAGTCTTTATGGATACCTTTACCTTTGATATAGCTTTGAAGAATTTCGAGAGTATATCTACTCTCTGAGCCCGGCCATGGGCCAGGCTCGTCTGGTGCTCGCCTGGTCAACCAGGCTGTTGCTGCTGGAGGAACGCTGCCCCACATATCCATCACAGCCTGGTTGATCTGGCAACTGGTGAAGATACTTGTCTAGTTTCCTCTTGAAGGCTTCAACACTTGTTCCAGCAGTGTTTTTGATATCTTCTGGTAAGATGTTGAAAAGTCTGGGACCCCGGATGTTGATAGTGTTCCCTTATTGTCCCAACTGCACCCATGCTCCTCACTGGGTTTATTTTACACTTCCTCCCATATCTCTCACTCCAGTATGTTGTTATGGCAGTGTGCAGATTTGGGACCAAGCCCTCGAGTACCTTCCAGGTATATATCATCATGTACCTCTCTCTCCTCTGCTCCAGTGAGTACATGTTCAAGACTTGCAGGCATTCCCAGTAGTTTAGGTGCTTTACTGGCTCAATGTGAGCCGTAAACGATCTCTGTATTTGTTCCAGCTCCGATATTTCTCCTGCCCTGAATGGGGCCATCAGCACTGAGCAATATTCTAAGTGAGGGAGCACTAGCAATTTGAAGAGTGTCACCATCGGCATTGTTTCCCTTGTTTTGAAAGTTCTCAATACCCACCCAGTCATCTTCCTGGCTGTCGTGATCTTTGTCTTGTTATAGTCTTTAAAAGAAAGGTCCGCTGACATAATTATTCCTAGATCTTTTACGTGTTCCTTACATTCTGTTTGGCAACCCTCTTGAGTTTCGTATATAGTGCTCCTTTTGAGTTCTTCATTCTTTCCATACCTAAGCAGCTGGAACTTATCACCGTTGAACGTCATGTTGTTTTCCACTGCCCACTGGAAAACCCTGTTTATGTCTTCCTGTACTTTTTCAGTGCCCTCTACCATACTGACTTTCATGCTTATTTTAGTGTCATCTGCAAATGATGATACAAAAGTGTGCTGGGCATTTTTGTCTATGTCTGCTATGAGGATAAGGAACAGCAGAGGTGCCAGGACAGTACCTTGGGGCACTGAGCTTTTGACCTTGCTGATGCTGGATCTTGCCCTGTTCTGTGTGTTATGAAATCGAAAATCCATCTGCCTACCTTCCAAACAATAACCTCTCCTCCTCCCTCTACCCTCCTTGCCATCTTCCATACGCCAACAAGAGTCTTCAATAAAGGTAAAAGTGATGTTAAATGTTCATTTATACATTTCATTAGTCATTTATATTAATTTCTCATTGTTTTCTGTATGTAAAACTATAGTTATTCTCTATAAAATGTATTTTTTGTTAATATTTTTGGGTGTCTGGAATGGATTAATTGGATTTACAGTATTTCTTATGGGAAATATTGCTTCAGTTTTCGTATGATTTGGTTTTCATCAGACTTTTTAGAACAGATTAATCATGAAAACCAAGATTCCACTCTAATAACAAAACAGGAAGTTACTTACAATAGAAATGCAGTGGGAATACAAAATATATGGATAAACAAAGATGGACATAAGGCTTGAACTGTGGTTCCAAAATTAGCAGGTTCACTGCTCTACTGGCTTAGCTACCAGGCTTGTAATAGTGAAGGTTCAGAAACAGTACTTCTGTACATGCTTCTGTCAGAAGCACCAACTAAACACTTGGCTGCAGTCCAGGAGCTTTAACAGTAAATTTATTCTTACCTCCCTCGAAGCCATATAAATTATGAACTCACATTAACACGTAATGAATGACTGTAAATAAATACACAAAGATGGATGGGAAGCTCAAACTATTTAGCTTGCCTTCACATTGCCCTTTCTATGAAAAGGCTTCCTTAAGTCTACACACTTACCATGCTTTCTTCTGAGTGCAAGCAGGTAAAATACAGGTCCTCCATCACAAATTCAGCATCATTGGGACCTGTAGTGTGCCAGATTACTGAGTTTGCCGGATTACAGAGTGATTAGGTTAGAATACACTTAGTAATATTAACCATCTTGATTTACACAAAGCTCATTGAACATTGGCCAAAATCAAACATTTCCGCTAGTTTGAGCTTAATTTTAAGGTACTTTTCGTCGTGAAACCAATCAAAATCATATCTATTTCTGTAATACGTACATCTTCCATTCTATCAAATGAGACAAAAAAACGAGAATACAACCATAAAAACTATACGAAAATATACTGCAAAGAGGCGGCTAATGGCCGAGAAGTGAACTCCCTTATTTATCGTCAGTTTTTTTATTTTTTCATTTTTGGTGTACTTTAACCCTTTCAGGGTCCGTGCCATAGATCTACGGCTTTACGTTGAGGGTCCAAACTGTAGATCTATGCCATGAACTCAGCTCACTCTGATAAGCTGTGAGTGGTAAATTTGGGCCTACATATGAGAGAATACATCTATGTAGTATATGTGCACCACATAAAACAAATCCTTCAGCACACAGTGCATAATGAGAGAAAAAACTGAGACCGTAATTTTTGATTAAAACAGAAACTTTGCAGTGTTGTTTCGTATGCTTTTTATAGTTGTATTTGCGATTTCTTGGTCTCATTTGATAGAATGGAAGATATGTTACAGAAATAGAGATGATTTTGATTGGTTTTAGTACTGAAAATGGCTTGAAACCGAGCTCAAAATAGCGGAAATGTTAAATTTTTGCCGATGTTCAAGAGTAAACAAATGACCTCACACGTCTAATACACACTAGCTGATGGGTCCAATATACATTCACAAATGTCCTGATATTATTTATACAGTTATTTTTTGGTTTGAATAAAAATTCATTATGTGAATTAAAAATCAAAATGGAATTCATTTGTAAAGCCTGAAAACATAACTAATGAACAGAGAAAATGTTGGTTTAATGCCAGGAATGCATGCATTGTTTATTCTGGACCCTATTTTGAAATTTGAATACATTGGAACCTCTACGTGCGAGTTTAATCCGTTTCATGACCTTGCTTGCAACTGGATTTGCTCATTTGCAGAGTCAATTTTCCTCATCTAAATTAACTGAAATGCAATTAATCCGTTCCAGTGGAATTCTGTACTTCAATAATTTTGCTAATATCAACTCTGCGGCTTATTTATCTATCTCACTTCATCAAATATGACATAATAAACAATATAAATAACATAGAAACCTGATATATACTCTAAAATGAATAAAATATGCCATTCATGTAGTGGTATGGATGGTGTCGGCGGTGGACGAGTTTGTCTGGAGACCAGGCAAAATACTTCATGAATAATTTAGCTAATATCATCTATATGGCTTATTTATTTATCACAGTTCATCTAATATAACATAACAAACAATATAAATAACATAAAAACCATGATATATACTCTAGAATGAATAAAATGTCATTCTTGTAGTGGCATTGACGGTGTCGGCGGTGGACGAGTTTGTCTGGAGACCGGGCAAAATACTTCATGAATAATTTCGCTAATATCATCTATATGGCTTATTTATGTATCACAGTTCATCTAATATGACGTATCAAACAATAAAAAATAACATAGAAACATGATATATATACTCTAGAATGAATAAAATATGTCATTATGTAACAGGTGGAGGCGGCCACAACTGCTCCCTCTTTGTTGTGCTAAACACTGCCATCTAGTGATGGCCTTTTGAAGCATGTTTCCATCATACATTACCCAAGTTTCAGTAAGGTAGTCCAACAAACAAATGAGATACAATTCCCGAGATCAAGAGCAAGAGCCCCTCACCAGTGTCAAGGAACCTGCCTTGAGGTCTGCTCGCTTGTGGAAATTTTGCTTGCGTATGGAAGCAAAAAATCGACCCATCGACTGCTTGTATTTGGAAAAACTTGCATGTGGACACGCTCGCAAGTAGAGGTACCACTGTATTTTGAACTTTGCACTAAATTCACCAAATTACCAATTTCCAATCACCATTTTGTAGTTGAAACAGTTGAGTTGACGATTTCTTGTGCTCAATCGATAGAATAGACGTAATACTAGTGAAATAGCTAAGAATTTGGTTGACTGGAATAAGGTAATTGGCCTAAAATAGGAGTCAAAGTCGGCAAAATCACCGATGCGTAAATATCGCTGACACATCAAAATTCACAAGAGCATAATTTTGTAAATTTTCCATCAAATTTCATACTTTTGTTTTATTACCTTCAGAAAAAGATTCTCTACCATTTCATAAGAAAAAATAACAAAATTATTTTATGAAAATTCTTGGACACCGGTGTGAACTTTGAAATTTGGCCTCTGGACCCTGAAAGGGTTAAGAAGCATTTTTCCATAATACATTGCCCAAGTTTCAATAAGACAGCCTAACAAACAACAGAGAAAATTTTTTTTTTACCAAAAATCATATATGGCAAGCCTAAGCCAGGATATTGGAAATAAGCCACTTTGCCTGACTTTTTTTTTTTGGGTTATCCTAGGTTCTCTACACATACGCTGCTATGTATGATAATCTATGTAACTGTATTTGTGAATAAACTTACTTATTTACTTCTATTCTGTTGACTGAGTACAAGAAACCGCCCATTCACCCATTTCAACTACCCAATAAAGTGGTCAGAAATTGGCAATTTGGCCAATTTCACACAAATTTCAACAAATGCCAATTTCAAAATAGGTTCCAGAATAAACAGTGCAGACATTCCTGGCACTAAAATAACATTTTCTCTGTTCATTAGTCACGGCTCCAGGCCCCTCTTATATTACTCTTGCTTACCATTTGGAATTTTTATTCACGCAAAAAGTAGAAGACTTACTGTTATGCAGACTACTGCATTATTGTAATAATTGTGTAATGTCAACCCATTCTTGACTGCGTATTGGAATTTGGACTGGCAGGCACACATGTATTAGACAGTGACGTCATTTGTTTACTCTTGAACATCGCTAAAAATGGAACATTTCTGCTACTTTGAGCGCAGTTTCAAGGTACTTTTCATAAAGAAAGCAATAAAAATTATATCTATTTCTGTAATACAGGAGGGCCCCACTTATACGGCAGGTTAGGTTCCAGGCTACCGCCGTAAAGCGGAAATCGCCGTAAAGTGGAACACCCTTTTTTTCCACTTATAAATGCATACAAACACTAGATAACAAGTTTACACTAACATATATTAAGTTAGCAATAGAACCAGGCATCAAAAAACAATAAAAAGGTACAATACACACACAGTGCACTCATTACTTACCTTAAAATATTTATAGTCTTAATCTAGGGTGAGACAAGTAGTATTTATTGTAAGAAATCAAGTGTGGTATGTATTGTAATAGCCAGGCTACCTCACCAGGCCACCCCACCCACACATACTATTCTATGATATTTAAGCATCCCAGAGCGATAAAATGTATATACAGTTCACTCATTACTTACCTTAAAATATTTGTAGTCTTAATGTAGGGTCAGGAGTAAGTAAATGAGATAAAACGAATAAATGAGAGAGAGAAAGAATGAGTACATGAGAGGTAACAGGCGCAGAGTTATGTAAACAAACCAGGCTCCCACATCTTATATTTATGTTTATTTATTCTATTGTGGGGTGTATTTATCATCTTTTTATGTTATGTATCGTGTTTATTATATAATTTTGAAAAAAATATCATGGATGGATTAATGAAAATGTGTATATTACCGTAATATACGACATTTAATGAGACTCGGCGAGTATTGTTATTATCACCACTTGTGCAAGTCGTCTGCTCACATCTCACATTTGTTTATTTATTCTACTGTGGGGTGTATTTATCTTATTTATATGTTATGCATCGTGTTTATTATATAATTTTGAAAAAAATATCATGGATGGATTAATGAAAATGTGTATATTACCGCAATATACGACATTTAATGAGACTCGGTGAGTATTGTTATTATGGCGTCACTTGTGGAAGTCGTCTGCTCACATCTCACATTTATGTTTATTTATTCTACTGTGGGGTGTATTTATCTTATTTATATGTTATGCATCGTGTTTATTATATAATTTTGAAAAAAATATCATGGATGGATTAATGAAAATGTGTATATTACCGTAATATACGACATTTAATGAGACTCGGTGAGTATTGTTATTATGGCGTCACTTGTGGAAGTCGTCTGCTCACATCTCACATTTATGTTTATTTATTCTACTGTGGGGTGTATTTATCTTATTTATATGTTATGCATCGTGTTTATTATATAATTTTGAAAAAAATATCATGGATGGATTAATGAAAATGTGTATATTAACGTAATATACGACATTTAAATGACTCGATGTATGTAAGTTTATTTAGGTACAGGTATACATAAGTATAATTATCAGAGTATATATAAAATATGAAATAACTTTTAAAAACATTTGAAATTTTGGAGTTTCCAGACAAAATGGAGAGACTTAGTGCTTACTGAGCTCATGGAGAATGTAAACAAACAGGGTGGGGCACGGTGACCGTATTAGAAAGTCAGGTGGGGGGAGCCGTATAGTGAGTTTTGGTCATAATTTGAAATGTCCGTATTAGCGGAACGCCGTAAAGTGAAACGCCGTAAAGCGGGGCCTTCCTGTATATCTTCTATTCTATCAAATGAGACCAAAAAAAAAGCGAGAATACAGCCATAAAAACCATATGAAAATATACCGCTAAGGGGAGGCTAATGGCTGAGAGGTGAACTCCGTTATTTATGGTCTGATTTTCATTTTTGGTGTACGTTAAGAAGCATCTTTCCATCATACATTGCCCAAGTTTCAATAAGATAGCCCAACAAACAGCCGAGAGAAAAAAAACGATAATAATAATACAGCGGATCCTCGCCTAATGAACGCATCGCATAATGTTAAATCCACCTAGCGATACATTTTAACGCAAAAATTTTGCCTCGGCTAGAACTAAAAAACTCGCTCAATGCGATTCGTTTGAGACACGTCCACGTGCGGCCTGAGCCCGCCTCACTTGTTCTGTGGGTGCCAGTGTTTACAAGCCAGCCACCGCGGTCGCATCCAAGTATGCAATCGGAACATTTCATATTATCACAGCGTTTTTAGTGATTGCACCTGAAAAATAAGTCAACATGGGCCCCAAGAAAGCTTCTAGTGCCAACCCTGTGATAAAAAGGGTGAGAATTAGTATGGAAATTAAAAAAGATTTTGAAGGGTTTGGGGCTAACCCTGAGACGCCTATGCCAGTTGTGGAATCCATTGTGCCTACTTCAAAGATTAAGGAAATATGTGCAAAGTGGGTTGAACTGCAAATCTTTATGGGTGAAAATCACCCTAACACAGCTATTGCAAGCCTGCTGGTGACTATTACAATGACAATGTTATGGCCCATTTTAGACAAATCTTAAAGGAACGGGAAGTACAGAGCTCTATGGACAGATATGTTGTGCGACAGAGGTCCAGTGACTCTCAAGCTGGTCCTAGTGGCATTAAAAGAAGAAGGGAAGTAACCCCGGAGGATTTGACACCTCAAGTCCTAATGGAAGGGGATTCCCCTTCTAAACATTAACACCATCCACACTCTCCCTTCTTCCCATCCCATTAATCATCACCAGATCTTCAATAAAGGTAAGTGTCATGTAATTGTACATGTCTTCTTCAGTTTGTGTGTATTAAAATTAATTTTCCATGTGGTAAAATTTTTTTTTTTCATACGTTGGGGCATCAGAAACGGATTAATATAAGAACGAAGGAACATTGCAGAAGGCCTACTGGCCCATGCGAGGCAGGTCCAAGTCTCCTACCGGCTTAAGCCAATGCACCCAACCTAGTCAGGTCAGGTCACATTGACTTAAGGGAGGAACACGGCAACCGACCTGGTAGCACAAGCTATCAGGTCCAACTCACACCCACCCACATCCACTCATGTATTTATCCAACCTATTTTTAAAGCTACACAACGTTCTGGCCTCTATAACTGTACTCGGGAGTTTGTTCCACTCATCCACAACTCTATTACCAAACCAGTACTTTCCTATATCCTTCCTGAATCTGAATTTTTCCAACTTAAAACCATTGCTGCGAGTCCTGTCTAGGCTAGATATTTTCAGCACACTATTTACATCCCCTTTATTTATTCCTGTCTTCCATTTATACACCTCAATCATATCCCCCCTAATTCTACGTCTTTCCAGAGAGTGCAGATTCAGGGCCCTTAGTCTATCCTCATAGGGAAGGTTTCTGATACATGGGATCAACTTTGTCATCCTCCTTTGTACATTTTCCAGAGAATTTATATCCATTCTGTAATACGGTGACCAAAACTGTGCAGCATAATCTAAATGAGGCCTAACCAAGGATGTATAGAGTTGAAGAACAACCTGAGGACTCCTATTATTTATGCTTCTTGATATGAAGCCAAGGATTCTATTAGCTTTATTGCGAACACTTATGCACTGTTGTCTTGGTTTCAGATTACTGCTAACCAGAACTCCTAAATCTTTTTCGCAATCCGTAATATTAAGATCTACATTATTTAGTTTATATGTGGCATGGTTATTGTCCTGTCCAACATTTAGAACTTTGCATTTGTCTATATTAAACTGCATCTGCCACTTCTCCGACCATTGCATCAGTCTATTCAAATCTTCCTGGAGTGCTCGAATGTCCTCGTCAGAATGAATTCGACGGCCTATTTTGGTGTCATTGGCAAACTTGCCGATCTCGCTCTTTATGCCCTCATCTATGTCGTTTATGTAGATTGTGAACAGCAGGGGGCCCAACACTGACCCCTGTGGAACACCGCTCGTGACGCTTCCCCACTCTGATTTCTCCCCATTTATGCAAACTCTCTGCTGCCTATTTGTCAACCATGCCTCTATCCAGGAAAAAATTTCTCCTCCTATTCCATATGCTTTAATTTTCCTCAATAGTCTCTGATGTGGGACCCTGTCAACATCATTACCATGATCTACCTCCTCAAATACCTTAGTGAAAAAAGTTAATCAATTCGTAAGGCAGGAACGCCCCTTTGTAAAACCATGCTGAGATTCGTTGATTAATTTATGCTTTTCAAGGTGGCTGCGAACTGCCTCGGCAATTATTGATTCCATAAATTTTCCCACTATGGAGGTTAGGCTTATTGGTCTATAGTTCAAAGCTAAGGACCTGTCACCTGTTTTGAAAATAGGTATCACATTTGCCATTTTCCACTTATCTGGCACTATGCCAGTTTGTAGTGATATGTTGAAAAGATTAGCCAAAGGTGTGCTAAGCTCCTCTTTACATTCCTTTAGAACCCTTGCATACAGTTCATCAGGGCCTGGGGATTTGTTAGGTTTTAATTTATCTATTTGCCTAAGGACCATGTCACTTGTGACCCTAATAGTGCACAGTTTATTATCGTCCTGTTCTACATAATTTATCATTACTGGAATATCGCTGGTATCCTCCTTTGTAAAAACTGAGAGGAAGTATGTGTTAAAAATTCTACACATTTCCTTATCACTGTCAGTGAGCTGACCCGAGGAACTTTTGAGTGGGCCTATCTTGTCCCTGATCTTACTTCTGTATACCTGAAAGAATCCTTTTGGGTTAGTCTTCGATTATTTCCTATGGGGAAAATTAATTCGGCTAACGATAATTTCGCCTAACGTTGAGCTCTCAGGAACGCATTAATATCGTTAGGCAAGGGTCCACTGTAATAATATCTTTATTTACTACACGTACATGTACGTGGTATACAGGCCTAGCTGACATCAGTGACATACTACCATATAGAAAGCCCCTTGTTATGCTAAGCATTTCAGGCAAATTAGGTCAGCGTCCCAGGCTAACACCCACACCAGTCCACTAACACCCGGGTACCCATTTACTGATGGGTGAACATGGACAACAGGTGTAAAGAAACACGCCCAATGTTTCTACCCTGGCTGGGAATCGAATACAGTGGACCCTCAACCAGCGATATTAATCCGTTCCTGAGAGCTCATCGTTAATCGAAATAATAGTTAGTCAAGTTAATTTTCCCCATAAGAAACAATGGAAACCAAATTAATCCGTGCAAGACACCCCAAAGTATTGAAAAAAAAAATTTACCGCATGAAATATTAATTTTAATACACACAAACTGAAGAAGACATGCACAGTTACATGACACTTACCTTTATTGAAGATCTGGTGATGATTGATGGGATGGGAGGAGGGGAGACCGTTGATCTTCTTAGTGTTTAGAAGGGGAATCCCCTTCCATTAGCACTTGAGGTAGCAAGTCTTTTTCTGGGGTTACTTCCCTTGTTCTTTTAATGCCACTAGGACCTCCTGAGTAATGTAGGTCCTGCTTGGCATTTTCTTCCAAAACAGGCCTGTTTCGTCACAATTAAACACTTGTTCAGGTTTCAGTCCTTCACTGTCTATGTACTCCTTGAATTCCTGCACATATTTTTCAGCTGCTTTGTGGTCCGAACTGGCAGCCTCACCATGCCTTATCACACTATGTATGCCACTACGCCTCTTAAATCTCTCAAACCAACCTTTGCTGGCCTTAAATTCACTCACATCACTAGTTGCTGGCATTTTTTTAATTAAATCGTCATGCAACTTCCTAGCCTTTTCACATATGATCGCTTGAGAGAAGCTATCTCCTGCTCTCTGTTTCTCGTTTATCCACACCAATAAGAGTCTCTCAACATCTTCTACCGCTTGCGATCTCAGTTTCGAAAACATAGGTGCACCTTTGGCAAGAACAGCTTCCTTGATTGCCGTTTTCTTGCCCACAATAGTAGCGATGGTTGATTGGGGTTTATTATACAACCTGACCAGCTCAGAGATACACACTCCACTTTCATACTTATCAATGATCTCTTTCTTCATCTCCATAGTAATTCTCACCCTTTTTGCTGTAGGGTTGGCACTAGAAGCTTTCTTGGGGCCCATGGTGACTTATTTTGCAGGTGCAATCACTACAAAGGCTGTGATAATATGAAATGTTCCAGTTGTATGTTTGGAAGCAACCGCAGTGGCTGGCGGGCTTGTAAACACTGGCACCCATGGGACAAGTGAGGCGCCTCAGGCCAGCCAAAGTGGACGCGTCTTGTACGGAACGAATAGCGCTGGTCGGGTTTTTAAGCGCTAGTCAAGGCAAAATTTTTGCGTTTAAATGTATCACTAGTCAGATTTATCATTAATCAATGCCATCGCTGGTTGAGGGCCCACTGTACATGTATTTACCAAAAACCATATATGGCTAGCCCAAGCTATGTACTAGAAATAAGACACTTTGTCTGACTTTTTTGGGTTATCATAGGTTCTCTACACATAGGCTGCTATGTGTGATAATCTGTGTAGAGAAAATAGCTTTTATGTTTCAGTTTTATGGTGCAGTACAAGTATATATCATAGCCGTGTGCTATACTCCATTTTCTCTAATATAAGCCCTCAAAACAGGGATAGGAGAATGGTACTTGTATCCTGCGTCCTCTTCATACCTCTGTCGAACTGCTCGGTATTATGCCAAATATTATTCATTCTGGAGTATTTAATATGTTTTATATTGTTTATGTCATATTAGATCAGTTGTGATAGGCAAATAAGCTGTAGTGTTGATAGTAGCGTAATAATAATGTATATTCCCCTGCATCACGAGACTGAGCTCATGGCAACTGACAGTGGCTTCAAACCCACCTTATCTTTAATGGACAATGTACTGTATATGTGCTTTACATAACGAGAAGCATTTCTTTTATTCATTGGAACCATGGCTAGGGCTAAAAGTAAGCAGGTTATAACAATAAATGGAGAAAAAGAAATTGGAATGATTTATGCAGGAAGTAGCACCACCAAGCAGTAACAGTAGGTTGGTGTGGCGACCCTGGAAATTTAAAATTATGCTAGCCGAAATTAGTGCCAAATAACTGAAGGAACCAAATAACTGATTGCCGGATTTGTGATGGCGGACCTGTACCTCATGACAGTCAAACCAATACTTGGAATTGTGACTGTTTCTTTGTCATAAACACTTTAAAGGCATTTGATTTGGCTTGAAAACCGTACATGACACTTACCTTTTTTTCTTCAAGGACTGTATGTCCTTTTATACAGGCATACCTTGCTAATATGGTACTTTTCATTTATATTCATGGTTATTATTTTTGGCAGTGATGTGCACATCAACCTGTTTACAGCAATTGTGCACTGTGTCAGTGTCATATTCTGGCAATTTTCAAACTTCTTACTTGTGTTATTGTTATTATTTTAAGTATTAATTACAGTACAATGGCCCCTAAGTTTAATTTTAGTGAAGAGTCACAAGCCTCTTTAAATCAAAAGCTAGAAATGATTAGGCTTAGTGAGAAAGACATGTCGAATGCCAAAACAGGCTTTAAGCTAGGTTTGGTGTTCCAAACAGTTAGTACAGTAATGAACTCAAATAGTTCTTGAAAGAAATTAAAAGTGCTACTCCAGTGAACATGAAAATGATAAGATAGTGTAAACATGTTTTAGGCTTTTATGTGCGATGGCAAGTGAAAAAAAAAAAGAGGCTAATTTGCTTCATGGCAGTGGTCTGGAACCTAATCTACCATATTAGTAAGGTATGCTACACTGTGAGCAGCAGTGCAAGGTCAGTGCCCCCATGGCCCAGTATATGACCAGGCCTTGCAGAAAGAGATTTATCTTAGTAGATACACTTAGTTTACTTTAATCTATATACTGGGAATTATTCTTGACTGGTGGTGTAGAGGTGATTTGCAGCCTTAATAACTCCTGTGTAACTGATAGTCCTTAAACCTAATACACCAGCCAGTCCTTCACATTCCCTGTATTTAAGGAAAAGGCATAGTTTGTTTATATGATTGATAATATATGTATGTTCTCACCCAAATATGCATTTATATATCAGTAACTTTTATCAATTTTGTTTTTATAGCTAGCACAATGGAAGCAGTTACCTGCTGCCTACACTGTAAGAATTTAATATTTTAATTATAGGGATGAGTGAGACTTGTAATGAGTATGATAACCTAAATAATTACAAGGAAGTGTGCATAATGAATGAATAGAAAGTATGAAGGTGCTTTATATGCATTTTTATGACAATTGCTTCCTGGTTTAAAACCCAAATATTCTCTTATTTTCATTTTGAAGAACATAGATGTTGAAAATGAATTTTTTTGTCCTTTATTTACTTTCTCTGATGGTGCTTAGTCACTCCAAAGAAAAATTCTGATTAAAATATTTTAGTAGTTAATGGAAAGAAGAGGGGTAGGGGTCATCCTAGGAAAGTTTGGAAGGAGGGCATAAAAGGGGTTTTGAGTGCTAGGGGCTTGAGCATCCAGCAGGCATGTTAGATTGGGGTGAAAAGGAGTGGGTTTTATGGCTTGACACGTTGGAGTGTAAGCAAGGTAATATTTATGAAGGGATTCAGAAATACCTGAAGATGGGAAATACAGTGTCCGTACTCTGAAGGAGATTATTATAATCATGGGGGAGCGCTAAACCCGTAGGATTATACAGCACATGTGGGGGGGGGGATGGAAGGTATTCAGATTCAATTCAGGGAACTGTAGCACAGATCCAGTTCGCTAGATCAAGACCCCTCACCAGCATTAAGGAACCTCCCTTGAGGGGTCTTAAGGAGAGATAGGGATGTTGCACTCTAGAGGGCCTTTGAAGTGTGATATCTGCACACTTTAAATGAAAGAAGCAAGATGTGTAATAATTTTTATTTTTATTGTTAATACACACATTTTTCTGTATACAGGTGCCTATAGAGGGAGATGTTAATCTTGGTGAAATTGCTGCAAAGAATCATAACTTCAGCAATCCTATGTATGATGCCATGGGATCCATGGAGGGAGCTGCAACAGAACAGACAAATACAAAAGGTCTTTATGAAGTGCCCTTAGATACCAGTAAGACTAAGGGTTACAGCATGGAGGCACAGGAGACCAGTAATGGGTCAACACAACCTCCACCCCTAGCTGTTCTCTCTCCATCAGCCATGATGCAAAAAACTTCACCTAATATACAAATTCGTAAAAAAGAGCTAAGTCCTTCTAGTAATGACACTGGCAAGGACACTCAAAAGCTGGTGGTGGAGGATGATAACTCTGAATGTTAAGACTATATTGAAATTTGCGTTATACGCAGAAACTATTAACTGATTCAGCGCTGCCACTACCTGTGCTAAGGGATGCCGTCCCAAATGCAAACCAGATCATGATAATTTTATTTTAATCGAAAGTCAGATAATGATATAAGGCTGTTGCGTACTGATGTGTAAGTTTGAGATTATTCAGTGTATTGATACATTTGTGAAATTTTGTAATGTACAATTTTTAAGCAAGGTTAAATTTGTTACTGTAACTAAAATGTTTTTGGTGCTTAGTGTATGAAATGACTTAAGAGTGGAAGTAATTTCATCATGTGAAGATATGATGTTTATATTAGATACGAGTTCTTTAGAACTCGTGAAATAATTTTTTAAATATACAATGTAGTAAATGCATTGGTTGGATATACATAGTAAGATGTAAATTGCTCTATTTTTACACAAGCATATAGACTGTTTGTATATTTTCATCTTTGTAGAACCAAGATTTTTATTTTAGTTAATTTAGGGCCAAGGGTCTTAAACTTACAAATGGTCCTGATTTTACCATAGTTATACATTTTCCTCCTATTTATCTCATTGCTAACACTTCCTTGTTTTAGAGGCATTGAATGAATTTAGATTTCATATATGAAGTGACATATGTCTTTTATATTGAAGCCAAGCCGTCCACATTAAATATTATGACACATTCCATGTGGTAGAGTATCAATGATGTACTTATTTGAAGTGACTATGTACAATAAATATTTTGTTAAGTATGGGTTAGTGAATCCTACCAAATGAGCTGACCACTGGTAAGAGCCTTGTAGATGACTGTGTTTGGTTGATTCTCGAAGAATTTTAAAATGAAGAAATAAATATATTTTAAAATTTTAGGTACCCACCTATTGTCCTTGAGATAACTTGAGGGCTTTATATATATATATACATATATATATATATATATACACATATATATATTGCAGAGGCACCACTGCTTTTACCAATGGAATTCTTCCTATGGACATTTTATTGTAAATAATGGTGTGTAAATACTGAAGACTTATTTGATTTATTCCATTTTGCTGTGAGTGGAGAGTCTATTGTAGATCATTTACTCAATCACATTTGACGTTATTGAAATGTCACAAATGTGTATTACTTGACCCATCATAAGGAGTCCTATCCTAACTACATTTCTGATGAGGTTGTATTATGTTGATTTGTTTCCATTGTTATAGGCAGTGCAATAATTAATAATGTTAATGTTAACATAAAATTTGTTATTTTCCTTACTAGGGGGTGGGAGGGCTAGAAATTTGATATGTAATCAACAAAAAATTGTACTGTATATCAAATAAAATAAAAGTTTAAATACAAATTTCAGCATTGTGCCCATATTATCATTATTATAATAAAAAAGAAGTGCTAAGCCACAAGGGCTATACAGCATTGTGCCCATATATGGGTATAGTTATTCTCTATCCAAAACAGCAATGGTAGTGACACAGTAAAAGTCATATCCTGCTCAGCACATATTAATTACAAATAGCATCCTTGATGAAGAGCTCTTGATTTGAAGCAGCACTGTATGACCCTGGTGGTTTAGTGCTTAGTTTTGATTATTTTAACCCCTTGACTGTTGCTATCCCAAATTCTGAGGTGTCTCCTGGTGTCACAAAAATTTAATTTTTTTTTTTTTTTTTTTTTATGAAATGACAATCTTTTCCCAAAGGTAATGACACCAAAAGAACAAAATTTGATGGAAAACTGATGGAATTACTCTCTCGCGAAGTTAGCGACCTCAGCGATATTTACGAATCAGCGAGTTCGCCCACTTTGAGCCCTATTTTTGGCTAATTTTTTTGTTCCAGTCGACCAAACTCCATTTTTCTATCGATTGAGTACAAGAAACTGCCCATTTACTGATTTCAACTACCCAATAATATGATCAGAAATTTGCAATTTGGCCAATTTCACAAATTAAAAAATATGACAATTTCAAAATAGGGTCCAGAATGAACAATGCAGACATTCCTGGCTCTAAAATAATATTTTCTTTGTTCATCAGTCACATCTCCAGGCCCCTCTGATATTACTCTTGCTTTCTATTTTGAATTTTATTCAAACAAAAAATAAAAGATTTACTATTATGCAGACTACTGCAATATTGTAATAATTGTATAAATAATGTCAACCCATTCATGACTGCATATTAGAATGGCTAGTTGGACATTTATTGGACAATGACATCATTTGTTTACTTTTGAACATCGGCAAAAATCCAACATTTCCCCTTCTTTGAGCTCCATTTCCAGGTTCTTTTTACAGTAAAACCAATCAAAATCACCTCTATTTCTATAATATGTTTTCCATTCTATCAAATGAGACCAAGAAAACGTGAATACAACCATAAATACTATACGAAAATAGACCACAAAGTCGGCATTTTAATTAAAAAAAAAACGGTCTTTTTTTTTTCTCATTATGCACTGCAGGATTTTTTTATATGGTGCACACTGACCACACAGACTCATTCTCTCACATGTAGGCCTACCAGCTTTCTCCTGCTTGATTTGAAGCCACTATACGTCAAACACAGTGGCTCGTAAAACGTATATATGTACGATCGAAACATTCAGAGGGTTAACCCTTTGAGGGTCTGTCCTGTAGTTTTGTCTTTGAAGCCAGGGTCCAAGCTGTAGTTCCACGCTATAAGCTCAGCTCACTTAGATGAGCTATGAGTGATGAATTTGGGCCTAGATATGAGCAAATACATGTATGTGGTAAGTATGCACCACATAAAACAAATCCTGCAGCACACAATGCATAATGAAAAGAAAACCTGCGACAATATTTCTGGATTAAAACAGCAAATTTACGGCATTTTTTTTTATATGTTTTTTACAGTTGTATTCGGAGTTTATTGGTCTCATATGATAAAATGGAAGATATATTACAGAAATAGAGATGATTTTGACTGATTTTAGTCCTGAAAATGGCTTGAAACTGAGCTGAAGTTAGCAGATTATTATTATAATCAAAAAGAAGCGCTAAGCCACAAGGACTATACAGCGCTGCAGGGCAGGAAGGAAGCGAGGGCATCAGGTGGCAAAAGGGAGATGGATGAGTAATAGGTTACGGATAACAGCGGGGCAGTGGATGGTGAAAGGGTAAAGGGCAGCAAGAGACTGAACTAGAAAGGGCTGAGGGGAGTGCGAAAAGTATCATCAGAGTTTGTGGAGTAAATCAGTCGTTGTCAAGAAGTCAATGAGAGAGTCAGGATTAAAGGAGGGTCCATCAGCAAGAAGGGAAGGTAAAGAGAGAGTAGTAGAACGAAGACGACGTTGGAGGTAAATTCTGCGTGCTCGTTGATAGAGAGGGCAGTCTAACAGAATGTGGCTAATCGATACTGGAACTTGACACTGCTCACAGAGAGGAACAGGGTGCCTCTCCATGAGATACCCATGAGTAAGACGAGTGTGACCAATGCGAAGGCAGGAGAGAGTGGTCTCCCAACCTCGGCACTGATGACAAGAAGACGGCCAGTAACCTATGCTCGGTTTAATAGAATGAAGTTTGTTACCGAGCAGAGTTGACCAACGTTGTTGCCAACGGGTGCGAAGGTGGGTAGCTATTGCAGCAAAATAGTCCAGAAATGGAACACCTCGATAGGAAATTGGTAGGTCATGTACTGCTGACCGCGCAGCAGTGTCTGCCTGTTTATTGCCCTGTACGTCGACATGACCAGGGACCCAACAAAAAACAATATCTTTATGTTTGGTAGAGATACGGCGTAGCCAAAGTTGGATACGGAGAACTAGGGGATGAGATGTATCAAATTTTCGTATAGCCTGTAGAGCACTAAGGGAGTCTGAGACTACTACAAATGATGACACAGGCATAGATGCGATACGAATAAGTGCTGCAAGAATGGCATACAGTTCAGCAGTAAAAATGCTAGCTGAAGATAGTAAATGTCCCCGCACGACGCTGTCCGGAAACACTGCTGCGACTCCGACGCCGTCTGAAGACTTAGAGCCATCTGTGTACACAGCGGTGGCATGAGAATGGGAGTGGAAGTGATCAAGAAAAAGAGAGTGGGAAGCCACCGTAGGCAGTTGAGCTTTCGAGCAAGGGAGTGAGAAAGAACAGACCCGAACAGCTGGAACTTCCCAGGGGGGTAGGGAAAAGTGAGATGCTACATGAACATATAAAGGTGGTAACTGAAGGGAAGACAAGAGTGAATGTAGGCGAAGAGAAAAGGGACGGAGCAAACAGGGGCGGCGAACGAATAAAGAATGTCTACTAATATCAGTGACCATTCTATAAATGGAAGGATTGTGTAGATCGTGAGAGCGTACATAGTAGCGAAGGCAATGGGCATCACGGCGATCAGACAAGGATGGAACATTCGCTTCTGCATAGAGGCTCTCAACAGGGGAAGAGCGAAAAGCACCAAGGCACAAACGTAATCCTTGGTGATGGATAGAGTTAAGGCTAGAGAGAGTAGCAGGAGAGGCCGCGGAATAAATCTGGTCACCATAATCGAGTTTCGATAAAACGAGGGCTGAATGTAGGCGAAGCAGAGTTCGACGATCAGCTCCCCAGGAAAGATGAGCAAGGGTTTTAAGAAGGTTTAGCCGGCTGTGACAAGTTGCCTTCAGAGAGGTTATGTGAGGTTTCCAGGATAACCGACGGTCAAAGAGAAGGCCTAGAAACCTGACTGTATCACGTTCGGGGATACAGGAGCCATAGAGATACAAAGGACGATCGGAGATGACAGAGCGTCTAGTGAAAGTAATTTGGCGAGTTTTGGTACTTGAAAATTTAAACCCATGCGTGGTGGCCCAAGTGGAAACACGGTCGACCGCATGCTGGAGAGAAACTGCAATAAGATGACAGTCAGTGCCTGCACAAGCAATAGCGAAGTCATCAACATAGAGTGATGACCAAATATTGGGTGGAAGAACAGAGGCCAAATCATTTATAGCAAGGAGAAAAAGTGTTGTGCTTAGAACACATCCCTGAGGGACACCTTCAGCTTGGACGAAGTCCGGGGAAAGAACATTATTGACTCAAACACAGAAATGTCTGTCAGTTAAAAAGTTCTTAAGGAAGGATGGCAGATTGCCTCGGAGGCCTAAGGAATGGGCCTGGGCCAAAATATTATACCTCCAAGTTGTGTCATATGCCTTCTCAAGGTCAAAAAATATGGCAATAACTGAGTGATTATTCGCAAAGGCATTACGAACATACGTATCCAAGCGTAGTAAGGGGTCTATGGTAGAACGACCCTTACAAAAGCCATATTGACTAGCGGAGAGACTGTTGTGTGTCTCTAAATACCACATTAAACGTCGATTTACGAGACGTTCCATCACTTTGCAAACTGCACTAGTAACAGCGATGGGGCGATAGTGGGAGGCATCATGTCCTGTAGTACCCTGTTTGCGGAAAGGGAGAACAATGGCAGATTTCCACAGCTGGGGAAGAACTCCTTGTGCCCAAATAAGATTGAAGAGGTGTAAGAGGACTACAAGGGCTGACCGATGTAAATGTTGTAACATACGAATATGAATGTCGTCAGGCCCAGCTGCCGATGATCGGCAAGCTGAGAGAGTTGCCTCCAGTTCTTGAAGTGTAAAAGGCACATTATACTGTTCTTCTCTGAGAGAAGAAAAGTCCAAGGGCACTAACTCTCTGGCAGACTTTGAGGAAAGAAACGAGGGGCATAGATGGAGCCCTCGGGAAATACGGACCAGATGTGTGCCAAGTTCAATGGCAACGTCGAGAGGGTTTGCTACATCAACACCAGCGACCCGTAGAACAGGAGCTGGGTCAGGAGAGTATTTACCACTCAATTTCCTCACTTTTTTCCAGACTGCACTCATAGAAGAAGCAGAGGTGATGGTGGAAACATAGTCTCGCCAACAAGTGCGTTTAGCTTCACGGATGACACGGCGAGCGATCGCACGCTTCTGCTTAAAATCAAGAAGTCTCTCAGCGGTTCTATTGTACCGGTACCTGCCCCATGCAGCACGTTTCAAATGTACTGCACGAGCACAAGCGGGAGACCACCAAGGCACGCACTGCTGAGAATGCCTGCCTGAGGTTTGGGGTATAGAATGAGAAGCTGCGGTATAAACTGACGTCGAGAAGATGTGTAGGAGCTCATCAATGGAGGATGAAGAAGGAACCTCACTAAAAGCAGTGAGGTGTGAGTAAAGATCCCAATTTGCCCGATCAAATTGCCAGCGAGGGCTACGGAAAGGTGGTGAATAGGAAGGAGAAGTAAGAATGATCGGAAAATGATCGCTGTCATGTAAGTCTGGTAGAACAGACCAGGTGAAGTCTAGTGCAGTGGAGGAAGAGCAGACTGATAGATCGATGCAAGAGAGAGTATGAGTACGAGGATCAAAATGGGTGGGAGTACCCGTATTTAAAACATGGAGGGGGTGAGAGGCGAAAAAAGCCTCCAACTGAATGCCACGTGAGTCACAATGAGACCCCCCCCCAGAGGAAATGGTGGGCATTAAAATCACCAAGTAACAGAAGTGGTGGTGGTAAGGATGAAACAAGAAAGGCAAAGTCTGGGATAGAAAATGCTCGAGAAGGAGAGAGATATAAAGAACATATTGTAAACCACTTATTCAAGTGGATACGGGCTGCAGTGTAATGCAGCGAGGTATGGACAAATAGTTGACAGTACGGAATATCATTGCGAAGAAGAAGGGCACTTTCATTAAAGGTCCCATCTGAGAAAGGATCCGAAGAATACAATAAATTATAGCCTGAGATAGGATGGAAAACAGCCAAGTGTAATTTTGGTTCTTGTAAGCAAGCACCAACAGGGGAAAACCTGAAAAGCAACATCTGAAGCTCACCCCTATTACCCCTGAGGCCGCGGATATTCCACTGTAAATAGGCCATGATTGGCGATGAAGAAAATATCAGGAATCTGTAGGTAAAGGCACCTACGGACTAGAGGGGTTAGAAAAGTCAACGTGTGGTGGCATTGGAAGATGTTCAAGTAGCGAAGGAACGGAGCGTTGCGAAGAATGGGGTTGGGAAGATGGAGGAGAGGGAAGAGAAGGAACAGGAAGTGAATCAGTGTCCATTGAAGGTTTAGTCTCTGCAATATATTCTGAAATGGCTTCAAGTGTTTCTGAATTCAAAGATGTATGGGAGACCATATTGGAGATAGAAGGAGGAGGGTGAGTAAAGATTGGGACAGTAATGGACTGTACCAAAGTAGAGGGGGAGGGAAGAGTGTAAGGGACTGGAGATGAAGTGTGGGGGGGGGGGGACAGAAGAGGCAGAAACCTGGGAGGTGGCAGAAGAGGGAGAAACTTGGGAGGGGACGGGGGTGGAAGGCATAGTACGAGGAGGAGGGTGAATCTCCACACTTGTAACAGAGCCAGAGAGAGGGGAAGAACTAGGTACAGAGACTGGAAAGGTAAAGTGTGGAGGTGGAAGAAGGGAAGGAAGGGGCAAAGAAGATTTGAGCAATGTGGATTTTTCGGACTTCTGAGTAGAGGGGCGATTGGTATTAGGTGTCGTACGAGGTCTTGTCGATACTGGGGCTTGTGAGGAAGGACGCGAAGATGTGAGAACAGACTGAGTTGTAGTCGGGACGTCAGAGCCAAGGACAGCAAAAGGATTAGATGCCGTAGTGGCTATGGGAGGGGTAACAACAGAGGAGGCTGCAGAAGATGGGACCCCAGAAGTGGGGGGATGTTTGGAAACACGAGAATAAGAAACACGGGGTAGTCTCCCTTGGAGGCGGAAATGAGTAACTGCCATAGCATAAGGGGGACCTTCTGCCTCTGAGGCAACGGATTTCACGTTCATTTAAGTAGACCTGGCAACGGCGGGAGTACGAAGGGTGAGCTTCATTACAATTAAGGCAAGATGGAGGTTGACTGCAAGATGTATTAGAATGGTCGTCGGCACCACAGACCGGGCATTTGGCCATAGATCTGCAATATTTCGCTGGGTGACCAAAACGCCAGCAATTTCTACATTGTTGCGGTGTAGGTATCACCTTTCGAACTTGTAACCGATGTCCCGCGACATATACAGAGGACGGGAGTTCTCGGCTGTCAAAAGTTAAATGAGCCACATTGCAAGGGTAACGTCTCCGCCCCCGGGCAGGAAGGACATAAGTGTCTACTTTGAGGATTGGGAGATCCTGGAGTTCCAGCTGTTCAAAAATGTCATTGCCACATGACTGGAAATTCTGTTGGACTATGGTATGGGGCAGAATGACAGTACCACTACAAGAATTGAGAGAAAGATGTTTTTCAATAGTGATAGGAGTAGTATCGATATTCGAAAGGAGAGAAAGATCATGAGCTTGGGTAGCATTCTGGACAGTGACGATGCGCGTACCGCTCTTGAGAGCGTGAAATGAAATATCTCTGCCAACATGACGCAGGAGCGCTTTGCCAATACTATGGTCAGAAAGGTAGGCAGAAGAAGAAGTTGGTCTTAAAGTAAAGAATTTAGTCCATTGTGTGGTCCGAAACTGAGCGTGGAGAGGGAGTGCTTGACGTGTTGGTCTTTTCCGAGTAGAATGGGAAGGTAATGAAGGAGCATCATCAGGAGATTGACGTTGGCGTTTAGGAGTAGGACCGGAGTTGGTCCGGCGTGAAATGGGTGGGCGATTCGAAAATTGCCGTACCGTAGAGGGAGAAGCTGGAAGCATAGTCAAAGGAGAGCGAAGTTCAGACAAATCGAAGGAGTCAGTTGAAGCCCCGGTACCTGAAGCGGGTGAGGAAACAGCACCAGCAAGAGGTACAGGGGCATCAGGAGTGTCCGAAGAGTGGTCTAAATACAAGGCAGGGTCAGAATGGGGTGCGGTATCAAGAAGGGTCCCGGGGGTAGTGGTTTCATGGACTAGGGCTGCCATGGTTAGGTTACTCCTTTGCTTTTTGTTTTTAAGAAAAAAAAGAAAGAAGAAAAGAAAATAAAAATAAAAAAAAGAATAAAAAAAGGGGGGGAGCGGGGAGGAATAGTTCCCAGGAGGAATGAAAGGGCCGGAAATCTCCCTCCGCGCCCAAGAGGACCTCAACACCGCTAGTAGTGCAGATGCAGCATGGAACCCGTGCCATACCCTACCCTTCATGCCAGTAAACCAGCAATCCGGGATAGCAACCTCACATCTGCCGAGCTACCTCGGTGGACAAAAGAGAGGGCGGCCGGATATCCGCCACAAAGCATACCTCCTTCGGCCACCACCCCCGGAATCCGAAAGGTGGCTTCCAGAGATACACCCGTCGCCCAAAAGACACCCAAAGCTACTCCGGGATACCGGAGAGGGATCGGGACATCCCCAGGCAATCCAGATTCCACGGCAAACTACACCACCGCCAAGAACCTCAACGGAATGGGATGGACCCCGGTGTCCTTTCCCCTACCGAGGAACTAGCGCGCCTGTGGGAGAAATCCCAAAGGCCAAAAAGAGGAAGGGCAAAAGGGAGGGGTGAGGAGGAGGAGGAGGAGGAATGGAAAAAGGGGAGGATGGGATAGGGAAGGGGAGAATGGGGGGTAATTAGGTTCGGTCTGAGGAAGAAGACCGACAGGGCTAATTCCTCAGACCAAGAGCCTCTTCACCACGCCAAGGAGCCCCCCTTGAAGAGGTGAAGTTAGCAGAAATGTTAAATTTTTGACAATGTTCAAGAGTAAACAAATGACATCATGTTGGTGTGTCTAATGTGCATTCACGAATGCACCGATATTATTTATACAATTATTACAATATTGCTTAACAGTAAATCTGTTTTTGGTGTGAATAAAAACTCATTTTGTGAATAAAAAATCACAATGGAATTCATTTGTAAAGCCTGGAAATGTAACTAATAAACAAGAGGAAATGTTATTTTGGTGCCAGGAATGCTTGCATGGTTTATTCTGGATCCTATTTTGAAATTGAAATATTTTGAACTTTGTGTGAAATTGGCCAAATTACCAGTTTCCATTCTGTTGGATACTTGAAACAGTTGACTGGGTGATTTCTTGCTCAATCAGTAAAGTAGAAGTAATATACAGGAATGATGTAACTGGCCTAAAATGGGAGTCAAAATGAGTAAAATAGCCGATGCATAAATATCGCTGACACAACAAAATTCACGAGAGCGTAATTTCATCAATTTTTCATCAAATTTAGTACTTTTTGTTTTATTACCTGCAGAAAAAGATTCTATATCATTTCATAAGAAAAAAATATAAATTTTTTTTTGAAAATTCTTGGAACTTGTGGACAAGTTTCAGATTGGGGGTTTGGACCCTGAAAGAGATAATCTTGATATGAAGAATTGGATCTACTAACACTTCCTTGGTTCAAACCTAAATACTTTCCATTCCACAGGTGCTATGTAACACCCCTATAGTATGTTGAACACCTCTCAATGAATATAATTAAACTCTCTTCAAAGAGGAAGGGATGATCTCTTGTCAAGGCGAAGGGACTCTTAATCCAAGGAACTTTTCCATTTGTCTCCCTCCTTGGAGCAAATCTAAATCCCCGTGCCCTTCTAGCCTCATTAGCAGGGAAATTTTACGAGGTTGTAAAATCCAGCTCCTAGACGAGAAAAGAGAACGCTGTCAACCCATTTAACATAGCTTCTGAGGGTGCTGCTGAGGTCATTGTATTACTCCAAAACAGAATTCAAAATAAACTTAGGACAGGTCAGTTGATCTTCCAGCAAGAGACTGGGAGGAAACCTGACAGAACCTCTAATGACAAATATTGCCTTTAGTTGCCTGCAGATCCAGGAGTGGCAACTGAAGGTGTGTGACTCCTGGCATTTTTGCAGGTCCGCACACTGCCAGTACGTGGAAAAAAAAAAAGTTGCATGGTCAGTGCTCTAATGAAAACTGCTTTGCCAAACCTAGATAGCCAACTCTGGAGGTACCAGCCTGGCATTCTGAGTAGGAAAAAATGGCACTACTTGTTTCAGTGGAAGTGAGGGGTGGATACATGGTTTCTTTTAAATAAGAGTTGCCCTTAACTTAGCCATCTTGATAAACAAGATACAGCCTCATTCTCCTATATCCCAAGTGACTGCAAAACCCTTTACTGATCCAAGTACAATCACAATTCTTCCTCAGAACTCAATCACCTTTGAGCATCCAATATATACTGGCTCCCTTGCTCTCATGTTATTGTGACTTTGTAAATGGTCCAAGTCGGACCAAAACATTGTCATAAGCCCTCTTCCTACAGGTTATTTCTGTATTGTTCCAGCCACAGCATTTTGCCTTTTTGTTCCTTGATAAAACTTCTGTGAATCATACACTGTTAATGTTATTCAAATTTCTTTTTATAAAGTTAGGGATACAGTGCAGGTTATGTTCAGTAATAGTACAAAAAAAATGAAAAAATAAATAAATAAAATATTTACATGGAAATTCTACAATAAGATTACTCATGTTAAGCATATACAGTGGACCCCCGGTTAACGATTTTAATCCGTGCAAGAGGGGTAATTGTTATGCGAAATAATCGTTATGTGAATGAATTTTCCCCATAAGAAATAATGGAAATAAAATTAATCCGTGCAAGACACCCAAAAGTATGAAAAAAAAAATTTTACCACATGAAATATACATTTTCCCACACACAAAGAGAAGGATACATGCACAATAGTAGAGTAGTACATGCACAGTATATATTGTGCATGTACTAGTCTACTAAATGAAGAATAAATGACACTTACCTTTATTGAAGATGCAGCAATGACTGATGAGACACTGTGTCCTGGGAGTGCCTTTTCCTCCTGAGTACTGTAGGTCCTGTTTGGCATTTTCTTCCAGAACAGGCCTTATCACACTGTGTATGCCACTACGATTCTTAAATCTCTCAAACCAACCTTTGCTGGCTTTAAATTCACCAATATGAGCACTAGTTCCAGGCATTTTTCCCTGTTCACCTGGGTGTTAGTCGACTTGTGTGGGTTGCATCCTGGGAGATAAGATTAAAGACCCCAATGGAAATAAGTTAGACAGTCTTCGATGACACTGACTTTTTTGGGTTATCCTGGGTGGCAAATCCTCTGGGGTTAATTGTTTCTTGGTATTCTCAATAAGCCACACCAACAACGGTGCTACAGCAGCAGCAGCAGCTGACAGTGCAGCAGCAGCAGCAGCTGACAGTGCAGCAGCAGCAGCAGCTGTACCACCAATAGTAGCGATGGTTGATTGGGGTTTATTATACAACCTGGCCAGCTCGGAGACATGCACTCCACTTTCATACTTATCAATGATCTTTTTCTTCATCTCTATTGTAATTCTCACCCTTATTGCTGTAGGGTTGGCACTAGAAGCTTTCTTGGGGCCCATGGTCACTTATTTTCCAGAAAAAGCACCGAAAACACTGTAATAATACGAAATATTCCGATTGTATCCTTGGATGTTACCGCGGAGGCTGGCTGGTAAACAATGCCACCGGCGGAACATGTGAGCGCGTCTCGGAAGAAAATCGGTAAGCGGGTTTTTAAGCGGTATGTGAGGCAAAATTTTTGCAATTAAAGTAAGCGGTATGCGAAATAATCGCTATGTGATGCCATCGTTATGCGGGGGTCCACTGTACTAATTTGATTTCTTATCGGCCGTGTATATACAGTACATACAATGGCACAGGATAATTTTCAATGGCACAGTATAATCTTGAATAACATAAGAACATAAGAACGAAGGAACACTGCAGAAGGCCTACTGGCCCATGCGAGGCAGGTCCAAGTCTCCTACCGGCTTAAGCCAATGCACCCAACCTAGTCAGGTCAGGTCACATTGACTTAAGGGAGGAACACGGCAACCGACCTGGTAGCACAAGCTATCAGGTCCAACTCACACCCACCCACATCCACTCATGTATTTATCCAACCTATTTTTAAAGCTACACAACGTTCTGGCCTCTATAACTGTACTCAGGAGTTTGTTCCACTCATCCACAACTCTATTACCAAACCAGTACTTTCCTATATCCTTCCTGAATCTGAATTTTTCCAACTTAAAACCATTGCTGCAAGTCCTGTCTAGGCTAGATATTTTCAGCACACTATTTACATCCCCTTTATTTATTCCTGTCTTCCATTTATACACCTCAATCATATCCCCCCTAATTCTACGTCTTTCTAGAGAGTGCAGATTCAGGGCCCTTAGTCTATCCTCATAGGGAAGGTTTCTGATACATGGGATCAACTTTGTCATTCTCCTTTGTACATTTTCCAGAGAATTTATATCCATCCTGTAATACGGTGACCAAAACTGTGCAGCATAATCTAAATGAGGCCTAACCAAGGATGTATAGAGTTGAAGAACAACCTGAGGACTCCTATTATTTATGCTTCTTGATATGAAGCCAAGGATTCTATTAGCTTTATTGCGAACACTTATGCACTGTTGTCTTGGTTTCAGATTACTGCTAACCAGAACTCCTAAATCTTTTTCGCAATCCGTAATATTAAGATCTACATTATTTAGTTTATATGTGGCATGGTTATTGTCCTGTCCAACATTTAGAACTTTGCATTTGTCTATATTAAACTGCATCTGCCACTTCTCCGACCACTGCATCAGTCTATTCAAATCTTCCTGGAGTAAAGATTGTGAACATTCTGCTTTAATGAAAACAAATTTGAGCAACCACTTATTGCCTTAACCCAGTCAGTACCTGCCTATTTTGATGACCCTGATATGTTATCAGCTTCACCCATGATGCCTCTTAAGATTCACAGACTAAGTACCATTGAGCAGAAAGGTTGACAGTCCTGCTAAACCACCATAACAAAAGAGGATGCAGATGTAACACCCTAATGAACCACTAAGAAAAACAACCTGGAAACTTTTTCCCATTAGATGAACTCTAAGCACACCAATGAATGTTTTTATGCAACTGATAAACCCTGATGCATGCTTGAACCACACTAGCACAATTCTCAACCCATTTTGTCCAAGACATCTACTGCCATCTTTTGCAAAGTGGAACATGCATCAGAGTTAATGATATCGACCATGTTGATAACACCATTGGTACAACACCAATAACAGTCCACTGACACTCTTCCCTCAATTAATGCCAAGAAACTGTTGTCATAGCCTATGCTGTTGTCCAGCAAGAATCTACAACCTACTCTCAACAAAGAGACTTCATAGAACTACAACACCTCCCAGTCACCAGTATCAATAATTATATTGGCCCTATTTGTGGATAAAGAAAATGCCCACTTAAAATCTATAAAATGAAATTTGAGGGATATCAACTTCCTCCCTCAATATGCATAGGTCAGATCTTGCTCAAACCCACACAACAAGAAGCCACAAGTGTTGGTGCTATGGCCACATGACAAAATATTGCAAGTCTCAGGTGGTGTCTTCCATCTGTCAAGACAGCAAAATTAATTACAACTGACCTCCATTCTGCCTTAACTGCTAAGAAGCACATCCCTCTTATTCTCTAGTGCCCAATTTTCCTTTGTGAAAACAAAATCTGGCACCTGAGGGAGAAAATGGGTTTGTCACATAACATGGCTAGTACTTAACACACCTACATGAGAGACTACTTCATATTACTCCAGAGTCATCCAATGCACCCAGGAGTCCCTCCCTGGGTGGATGCAACCTTCATACTGTTTTCAAAGACAAAGCAGAGGTGCTGGTGAAGCTCTTGATCCAAACAAGATCGATTCTGTTCTTTGGATCGAACCTGACTGCCTTCTTTTCCCTCAAGTGTGGTATAACCCCCTGCTGGTTTAGCACATTCCACTATACGTATATTAGTTGACCACCTGTCACCTCTGTCCCATAACCTACAGTCCTCCTCAGCTGTCCCTTCAACACTTACCTCAACCCAAAGACTTTCAAAACCTCTCACTTCTAGACCACAAAATAGTACCACCATTCCTTCACATTCTCTGAAACCTACCAAAGGCTAACTACTGCTACATCTACCATGGAAATACACACCCCACACTTCCAATATTCTTATGAATACAAGAAGTTGATGCCATCTTCACAGGCTCTTACAACTAAGCCAGTTGGCCCACTGCAACTCCCTCTTTCCTTGATGCTCCTACTGCTCTTGCCTGCCCACACGCTACACTCATTTTTATCTAGAGAGACAACTGAAGCCATAATTGCATATCTTGAAGTGAGCCAAAAATTTATTGATAACCCCTCCTTCAAGGTAGGGAATGCAACAGGCTTAAACTGAAACATTTAAACAACATTGCATAACTTTGCTCTAATTCTATACTGACATCAGCATCTCAGCCACATGATCCTGGGTTATATATAAAACCCTCATCAGTGATATGCTTCTACCACTTTGTGTTAACATTAAATGGCCACTTCACTGTTGTATTGTTGGTATATAGTAATTCACCAGAAACCCACACTTAGGAGAGAAACCTCATGAATTTTGGCCCATCCTGTGTATATTACATCTGGATTCTTTTTGTCTTCTAGTGCATCTAGGACCTTGTCGTAGTGATCCAGTAGCTGGGACAGATAGGAGCGACCTGCTCTAAACCCATGTTGCCCTGGGTTGTGTAATTGATGGGTATCTAGATGGGTGGCGATCTTGCTTCTTAGGACCCTTTCCAAGATTTTTATGATATGGGATGTTAGTGGTATCGGTCTGTAGTTCTTTGATATTGCTTTACTGCCCCCTTTGTGGAGTGGGGCTATGTCTTGTTTTTAGTAACTGTGGGACGACCCCCGTGTCCATGCTCCCTCTCCATAGGATGTTAAAAGCACGTGATAGGGGCTTCTTTCAGAGTGTAGATATTGTACTTCCCGTCTCCAGGACTCAAGTCCAGCCTGCCGGTTTACCTGAATCCCTTCATAAACGTTACTTTGCTCACACTCCAACAGCACGTCAAGTATTAAAAACCATTTGTCTCCATTCACTCCTATCAAATATGCTCATACACACTTGCTGGAAGTCCAAGCCCCTCACACACAAAACCTCCTTTACCCCCCTCCCTCCAACTCTTTCTAGGCCGACCCCTACCCCGCCTTCCCTCCACTACAGATTTATACACTAAGTCATTCTGTTTTGTTCCATTCTCTCTACATGTCCGAACTGCCTCAACAACCCCTCCTCAGCCCTCTGGATAATAGTTTTGGTAATCCCACATCTTCTCCTAATTTCCAAACTATAAATTCTCTGCATCATATTCACACCACATATTGCCCTCAGACATGACATCTCCACTGCCTCCAGCCTTCTCCTCGTTGCAACATTCATTACCCATGCTTCACACCCATACAAGAGTGTTGGAACAACTATACTCTCATACATTCCCCTCTTTGCCTCTACGGACAAAGCTCTTTGTCTCCACAGACTCCTAGGTGCACCACTCGCCCTTTTCCCGTCATCTATTTATTCCCCTCATCCTTCATAGACCTATCTGCTGACACGTCCACTCCCAAATATCTAAATACATTCACCTCCATACTCTCTCCCTCCAATTTGATATCCAATCTTTTGCCACCTAATCTTTTTGTTATCCTCATCTCCTTACTCTTTCCAATATTTACTTTTAATTTTCTTCTCTTACATACCCTACCAAATTCATCCACCAACCTCTGCAACTTCTCTTCAGAATCTCCCAAAAGCACAGTGTCATCAGCAAAGAGCAACTGTGACAACTCCCACTTTGTGTCTGATTCGTCATCATTTAACTCCACATCTCTTGCCAAGACCCTTGCATTCACTTCTCTTACAATCCCATCTATAAATATATTGAACAACCATGGCAACATCACACACCCTTGTCTAAGACCTACTTTTACTGGGAAATAATCTCCCTCTCTCCTACATACTCTAACCTGAGCCTCACTATCCTTGTAAAAATTCTTCACTGCTTTCAGTAACCTACCTCCTATACCATACACCTGCAACATCTGCCACATTGCCCCCCTATCCACCCTGTCATATGCCTTTTCTAAATCCATAAATGCCACAAAAACCTCTTTAGCCTTATCTAAATACTGTTAACCTATATGTTTCACTGCAAACACTTGGCCTACACACCCCCTACCTTTCCTAAAGCCTCCTTGTTCAACTGCTATCCTACTCTCCGTCTTACTCTTAATTCTTTCAATAATAACTCAACCATACACTTTACCAGGTATATTCAACAGATTTATTCCCCTATAATTTTTGCACTCTCATTTATCCCCTTTGCCTTTATACAAAGGAACTATGCAATAAATATTTCACAGATTTTTTGGAAAATCATATGAAAAGTCCATAAAAATAAATATTTTTTAATAATATTAATATGATTTTTTTAAAAAAAATTGTGAAACATTTAAAAATTAAGAAAAATGTGTTAAAATGTTATTTCATTGCATATTTCGACAATACAGAGAAGTTTGAAGTATTTTCTGACATGCCTCATATTTTATCTAAAATACATAAATCATTAATTAAAACTGCTGCTAGACTTGCCTTATCGGAAAAGTAAGAAAAGTTAGCAATTTGATTATGATACTTACAGTTGAAGTTGAAAATTACTAACAAAACCTCTGAATTTGGTGAATGAAGCTTATTTAGAAAAAGGAAAATGTGGAAATATTAAATAAATATAAGAAACATGAGAGATAGTTAAAGAAATGTAATTGCTATAGTTATCTAAAGGAAACAAACTCATATTGCAGCACCAGTTCCCACTAAGGTTTGACAGATTTGAGAAAAGAGTGAAGTGGAAATTTTAAAATGTAATTACTGATAGTTGTCATATCTCTTCCCTTGATTATTTAACCCTTTCACTGTCGAGATCCCTGCTCACAAACTTGCTCTCAGTGTCAAGAAAACACACACACACACACACACACACACACACACACACACACATACACACACACACACACACACACACAGTGGACCCCCAAGTTTCGTGATTAATCCGTTCCATAGTGCCTGCCAAAAGTCAAAATTCAAGAAACTCAAAACCATTTTCCCCATAAGAAATAATGGAAATAAAATTAATTCGTTCCAGACACCCAAAAATATTAAAATAAAATATTTTTTTTTTAAATTAAATGAAGATTTACATACTGAAAATAATCAGAAATCAAGTACAGTGGTCCTTCATTTTTCATAATTAATCCATTCCTGGAGGAGCTACTATAAACGAAATTTACGATTTGCGAATCAATTTTCCCCACAAGAAATAATGTAAATACAATTAATCTGTTCCTGACACCCAGAAGTATTAAAACAAAAAATTTTTTTACATGAAATATACATGTAGTACATAAACAATACAATGGGAAATGATGAATGAAACATTAACAGCATAACACTTACCTTTATTGGAGATTCTTCTTAGTGTATGAGAGACTGGAGGAGGAGAGAGAGTGGATTGTTTATAGTTTGGAAGGGGAATCCCCTTCCAGCAACACCTCAGGTACCAATTACTTTTCTGGGGTTGCTTCTCTTCTCTGTTTCTTAATGCCACTAGGACCACCTTGAGAGTCAATGGAGTCCTGTCTCGCAAAATAACTGTGGAGAGAGCTCTGTTTCTGGCGTCTCTTTAACACTTCCCTAAAATGGCCCAAGACTTTGTCACTGTACATGTTGCCAACATGGCTTGCAACAACCTTGTTAGGGTGATGTTTCTCCATAAAGCTTTCCATCTTACCCCACATAGTAAAAATCTCTTTAATTTCTGAAGAAGGCACCTTCTTCCATCTCTCTTCCTCCTCCTCTGCAGCAAGATTCTGAGCTGCGATGTGTTGCTCTTCCTGCTGAAGCTCTTGCAGATCCTTAGTGGTGAGCTCTTCATTGTGGTCTTCCACCAATTCTTCCACATCCTCCAAACTCACATCCAACCCCATGGAACTCCCCAGTGCCACAATTGATTTTACAACAGACATAGGCTCATCAGGGTCAGTCCCAAACCCTTCAAAATCCCTCTTGTCAACACAATCTGGCCACAATTTTCTCCAGGCAAAGTTCAAAGTCCTGGTAGTCACTCCCTCCCAAGCCATACCTATAAGGGTTATGCAATGGAGGATGCTGAAGTGTTCTCTCCAAAATTCCCTTAGGGTCAAGTGAGTGTCTGTGGTCACAGTCAAGCACCTGTGAAACATTGCTTTTGTGTAGAGTTTTTTAAAGTTTGCAATGACCTGCTGGTCCATGGGCTGGAGGAGAGGAGTGGTATTCAGGGGCAAGAACTTTACTGTGATGAACCCAAACTCCTCGAAAATTAGGTCATCCAAGTTTGGAGGATGAGCAGGTGCATTGTCCATTACTAGCAGGCACTTGAGATCCAATTTCTTTTCCAGGAGATACTCCTTCACACTAGGGCCAAACACTTCATTGAACCACTCGATGAAAATTTCCCTCGTGACCCATGCCTTACTATTAGATTTCCAAAACACACACAATTTACTCTTCATAACATTGTTTTTCCTGAACACTCTGGGATTTTCAGAATGGTACACTAGTAATGGCTTCACTTTGAAATCCCCACTAGCATTAGCACAGAACATTAGCGTCAGCCTGTCTTTCATAGGCTTGTGTCCTGGCATTGCCTTTTCCTCTTGTGTAATGAAGGTCCTCTTTGGCATTTTCTTCCAAAAGAGGCCCGTTTCGTCACAATTGAACACTTGTTCAGGTTTCAGTCCTTCAGCCTCTACGTGCTCCTGGAATTCATGCACATATTTTTTAGTCGCCTTGTGGTCCGAACTGGCAGCCTCACCATGCCTTACCACACTGTGTATGCCAGTACGGTTCTTAAATCTCTCAAACCAGCCTTTGGTGGCCTTAAATTCACTCACATCACCACTATTTGCAGGCAATTTCTTTACCAAATCGTCATGCAACTGCCTAGCCTTTTCACAAATAATCGAAGTCATAAGAGTATCTCCTGCTAATTGTTTCTCCTTTGGCCACACCAATAATAACTTCTCAACCTCTTCGAGTACTGGTGATCTCATTTTTGTCAGCATAGTTACCCCCTTTGCAACAACAGCGTCCTTGATTTCCTTTTTCTTGGCCACTATGGAACATAAGGTTGTGTAGGGTTTCTTATACATCCTGGCCAGTTCGGCCACACTTGTACCACTTTCATATTGTTTAATGATAGTTTTCTTAAATTCAATCGTATTTCTCACCTTCTTTACAACAGGCTTGGCACTAGGAGCTTTCTTTGGAGCCATGGTAGCTTATTTAGTACTTGCAAGCACTAAAATAAATGGAATATTATGAAATATTTCGCTGGAGCACGTGAGGGGACCTTCGCTCACTGGTAAACAATGCCAGACTGGCTGCCGCCACGGCTCACGCCGTGGGTACACGTCCCGGACGAACTACGACTCGCGAGTCAACTTATGAAAACAAGTCCATGTTTATACGAAAATACCCCTATGATTGGCGAAATTTACGATTGCCGGGAACTACGAAAAGTGAGGGACCACTGTACATGCATATAAAAAATAATAATATTACACTTACCTTTACTGAAGACTTCTGGGTGGATGGAAGACGGGAGGGGATAGGAGGAAGGTGTACACTATTGTTTGGAAAGAGAATCTCCTTCCATTGGGAGGGGATAGGAGGAAGGTGTACACTATTGTTTGGAAAGAGAATCTCCTTCCATTAGGACGTCAGGTAGCAAGTCCTTTTCTGGGGTTACTTCCCTTCTTCTTTTAATGCCACTGGGAACAACTTGAGAGTCACTGGACCCCTGTCGCACAAAATATCTGTCCAGAGAGATCTGTTTCTGGCATTTCTTTATGATTTGCCTGAAGTGGGACAAGATTTTGTCACTGAACATGTTGCAGATATGGCTTGTTTCAGCTTGGTCAGGGTGATACTTTTCAACAAAACTTTGCAACTCATTCCACTTTGAACACATGTCCTTAATCACCGAAGAAGGCACCTCCTTCACTCTCTTTTCCCCCTCCTCTGAAGCAAGTTCCTCAGCTGTGGTCTGATGCTGTTCCAGTTGAAGCTCTTGCAGTTCGTCAGTGGTTAGCTCTTCCTTGTGGTCCTCCACCAACTCTTCCACATCCCCGTCACTCACCTCCAACCCCATGGACTTGCCCAATGCCACAGCACCTTCCACAACAGGCAGAGGGTCGGCAGGGTCAGGGTCTGCCTCAAACACTTCAAAATCCCTCTGGATCGTGTTCTTCACTTTCTTTACCAAAGGGCTTGCACTAGCTTTCCTTGGGCCCATGGTGACTTATTTAGCAGTTGCAATCACAAAAAACAATGGATTATTACGTATGAGCACGCGGGGTGATGGTCACGTGTTGGTAAACAATGGCACACTGAGCGTGAATGGCGTGGGAGACTGGCTTTGTGTGCGCCTTGACGGGCAGACGGGTACTGGACGGCTGCCGAATCACGAGTCTAATCACGAAACTCGAGGCCAAATTTTGCCAAAAAAAACTTGCCGAGTCGAATTTCACGCAAGTCGATGCTGCCAAAACTCGGGGGTCCACTGTATATATATACATATATATATACAGTGGACCCCCGCATAGCGACCTTAATCCGTGCAAGAGGGCTGATTGTTATGCAAAATGTTCGGTATGCGAATGAATTTTCCCCATAAGAAATAATGGAAATCAAATTAATCCGTGCAAGACACCCAAAAGTATGAAAAAAAAATTTTTACCACATGAAATATACATTTTCCTACACACAAAGAGAAGGATACATGCACAATAGTAGAGTAGTACATGCACAATATATATTGTGCATGTACTACTCTACTAAATGAAGAATAAATGACACTTACCTTTATTGAAGATGCAGCAATGACTGATGAGACACTGTGTCCTGGGAGTGCCTTTTCCTCCTGAGTACTGTAGGTCCTGTTTGGCATTTTCTTCCAGAACAGGCCTTATCACACTGTGTATGCCACTACGATTCTTAAATCTCTCAAACCAACCTTTGCTGGCTTTAAATTCACCAATATGAGCACTAGTTCCAGGCATTTTTCCCTGTTCACCTGGGTGTTAGTCGACTGGTGTGGGTTGCATCCTGGGAGACAAGATTAAGGACCCCAATGGAAATAAGTTAGACAGTCTTCGATGACACTGACTTTTTTGGGTTATCCTGGGTGGCAAATCCTCTGGGGTTAATTGTTTCTTGGTATTCTCAATAAGCCACACCAACAACGGTGCTACAGCAGCAGCAGCAGCTGACGGTGGTACAGCAGCAACAGATGATGCTACAGCAGCAACAGACGATGTTACAGCAGCAGCAGACGATGCTACAGCAGCAACAGACGATGCTACAGCAGCAGCAGACGATGCTACAGCAGCAACAGACGATGCTACAGCAGCAGCAGACGATGCTACAGCAGCAGCAGACGATGCTACAGCAGCAGCAGACGATGCTACAGCAGCAGCAGACGATGCTACAGCAGCAGCAGACGATGCTACAGCAGCAGCAGACGATGCTACAGCAGCAACAGACGATGCTACAGCAGCAGCAGACGATGCTACAGCAGCAACAGACGATGCTACAGCAGCAGCAGACGATGCTACAGCAGCAGCAGACGATGCTACAGCAGCAGCAGCAGCTGACGGTGGTACAACAGCAGCAGCAGCTGACAGTGCAGCAGCAGCTGACAGTGCAGCAGCAGCTGACGGTGGTACAGCAGCAGCTGTACCACCAATAGTAGCGATGGTTGATTGGGGTTTATTATACAACCTGGCCAGCTCGGAGACACGCACTCCACTTTCATACTTATCAATGATCTTTTTCTTCATCTCTATAGTAATTCTCACCCTTATTGCTGTAGGGTTGGCACTAGAAGCTTTCTTGGGGCCCATGGTCACTTATTTTCCAGAAAAAATCACCAAAAACACTGTAATAATACGAAATGTTCCGATTGTATGCTTGGATGTTACCACGGAGGCTGGCTGGTAAACAATGCCACCGGTGGAACATGTGAGCGTGGCTCAGGCCGCACATTGGACGCATCTCGGACGAAGGGCGGTGAGCGGGTTTTTGGGCGGTATGCGAGGCTAAATTTTTGCGATCAAAGCGATCGGTATGCGGATTGTACGGTATGCTATGCGTACGGTATGCGGGGGTCCACTGTATATATATATATATATATATATATATATATATATATATATTCTTATGAAATGATAGAGAATCTTTCCCTGATGGTAATGACACCAAAAGTACGAAATCTGGTGGAAAACTTATGAAATTACACTCACGAATTTAGCGATCTCGGCAATATACAGGTCTCCCTCCACATTCACAAGGGTTTGGGGATCAAGAATCTCACGAATGTTGAAAAATCGCAAATGTCTGGATCACAAATATATTGGAGGGAAATATAATAACAGCATTTACTTAGCCTAACAATACAGTGGACCCCCCGCATACCGTTGGCATCACATAACGTTAAATCCGCATACCGCTACATTTTATCGCCAAGATTTTGCCTCGCATACCGTTAAAAAACCCGCTCAACGCTGTTCGTCCGAGACGTGTCTAATGTGCGCCCTTAGCCAGCCTCACATGTTCCGCTGGTGGCATTGTTTACCAGCCAGCCTCCGCGGTAACATCCAAGCATACAATCGGAACATTTCGTATTATTACAGTGTTTCTGGTGATTTTATCTGCAAAGTAAGTGACCATGGGCCCCAAGAAAGCTTCTAGTGCCAACCCTACAGGAATAAGGGTGAGAATTACTATAGAGATGAAGAAAGAGATTATTGATAAGTATGAAAGTGGAGTGCGTGTCTCCGAGCTGGCCAGGTTGTATAGTAAACCCCAATCAACCATCGCTACTATTGTGGGCAACAAAAAGGCAATCAAGGAAGCTGTTCTTGCCAAAGGTTTAACTGTGTTTTCGAAACAGAGATCGCAAGTGATGGAAGATGTTGAGAGACTGTTATTGGTGTGGATAAATGAGAAACAGATAGCAGGAGATAGCATCTCTCAAGTGATCATAAGTGAAAAGGCTAGGAAGTTGCATCAGGATTTAATTAAAAAAATGCCTGCAACTAGTGATGATATGAGTGAATTTAAGTCCAGCAAAGGTTGGTTTGAGAGATTTAAGAGGCGTAGTGGCATACATAGTGTGATAAGGCATGGTGAGGCTGCCAGTTCGGACCACAAAGCAGCTGAAAAATATGTGCAGGAATTCAAGGAGTACATAGAAACTGAAGGACTGAAACCTGAACAAGTGTTTAATTGTGATGAAACAGGCCTGTTTTGGAAGAAAATGCCAAGCAGGACCTACATTACTCAGGAGGAAAAGGCACTCCCAGGACATAAGCCTATGAAAGACAGGCTTACTCTGTTGATGTGTTCCAATGCTACTGGTGATTGCAAAGTGAAGCCTTTATTAGTGTATCACTCTGAAACTCCCAGACCGTTCAGGCAAAAGAATGTCCTCAAGGAAAATTTGTGTGTGCTGTGGAGGGCAAACAGTAAGGCATGGGTCACTAGGGACTTTTTCTATGACTGGTTACACCATGCATTTGCCCCCAATGTGAAAGATTACCTAACTGAAAAGAAATTAGAACTTAAGTGCCTCCTGGTGTTAGACAATGCCCCTGGTCATCCTACAGACGTGGCAGAGCGACTTTATGGGGACATGAAATTCATTAAGGTGAAGTTTTTGCCTCCTAATACCACTCCTCTCCTGCAGCCCATGGACCAGCAGGTTATTGCAAACTTCAAAAAACTGTACACAAAAGCTCTGTTTGAAAGGTGCTTTGTAGTGACCTCAGAAACTCAACTGACTCTAAGAGAGTTTTGGAGAGATCACTTTAATATCCTCAATTGTGTAAACCTTATAGGTAAGACGTGGGAGGGAGTGACTAAGAGGACCTTGAACTCTGCTTGGAAGAAACTGTGGCCAGAATGTGTAGACCAAAGGGATTTTGAAGGGTTTCAGGCTAACCCTGAGAATCCTATGCCAGTTGAGGAATCCATTATGGCATTGGGAAAGTCCTTGGGGTTGGAGGTTAGTGGGGATGATGTGGAAGAGTTGGTGGAGGAGGACAATGAAGAACTAACCACTGATGAGCTGATAGATCAACTTCAACAGCAAGAGGCCAGACCTGAGGAAACTGGTTCGAAGGAGGGGAGAGAGAAATTGAAGAAATTGCCTACTACAAAGATTAAGGAAATCTGTGCAAAGTGGCTTGAAGTGCAAACCTTCATGGATGAAAATCACCCTCACACAGCTATTGCAAGCCGTGCTGGTGACTATTACACTGACAATGTTGTGAAACACTTTAGGGAAGTCATAAAGGAACGAGAGGTACAGGCCACTATGGACAGATATGTTGTGCGACAGAACTCCAGTGACTCTGAAGCTGGTCCTAGTGGCATTAAAAGAAGAAGGGAAGTAACCCCAGAAAAGGACTTGACACCTCAAGTCTTAATGGAAGGGGATTCCCCTTCTAAACACTAACACTCTCTCCTCCTCCCATCCCATCAATCATCACCAGATATTCAATAAAAGTAAGTGTCATGTAATTGTGCATGCCTTTTTCAGTTTGTATGTATTAAAATTAATATTTCATGTGGTAAAAATTTTTTTTTTTCATACTTTGGGGTGTCTTGCACGGATTAATTTGATTTCCATTATTTCTTATGGGGAAAATTCATTCGCATAACGATAATTTCGCATAACAATGAGCTCTCTTGCATGGATTAATATCGCTATGCGGGGGTCCACTGTACTCCTTCCTTAACCTATTGAACCATGAACAATCATAAAACATATGAAAACATCATAAAATATTGTACTAGTGCCAGACCTTCGGTAAAGAAGGTGAGAAAGACTATAGAATTCAAGAAAGAACTCGTAGCAGAGTAAGAAAGTGTAGGAGGAAGAGAGAGGGGAGAATGTGCCTTATTCAGTGATTCTACGATATGGATGATACTAAAGCAGCACGAGTCGATAAAGGCTATAGCGCCAGCCAGCAATAAAGTGTAGCATTAACAATGTAGCAAGTAAGTTAAGCGATTAATCGATAGAAAAAGGACAGCATGAACTCAACTCTTCCAATGTTGTTGGAGTTACATAGGGTAACTGAGAACACCACCGTCTCTAGTCTCTAGTACCTCTGCTGCTGCCTCCACCACTATGTATGGCTTATGCTCTCAGTGGCCCTTATACATCCAACAACAACAACACAGCAACACTCGTGACATACTTAATGACGTATTTTATTCATTGTAGAGTATATGTCATGTTTCTATGTTATTAACCCTTTGACTGTCGCGAGCCCCTTTCTGAAACTGTCATTCTGTGTCGCAAAAGTTTTGGAAAAAAAAAAAACTCGTGGAATTACGCTCACGCAAAGTTAGCGGTCTCGGCGACATATATGCATTGGCAATTTCGCCGACTTTGAGCTCTGTTTTTGGCCAATTCCGTTGTTCTAGTTGACCAAACTCATAGCTATTTCTTTAGAACTCCATTTTTTCTATCAGTTGAGTACAAGAAACCGCCCATTTACCGATTTGAACTACCCAATAAAGTGGTCAGAAATTGGCAATTTGGCCAATTTCATGCAAATTAAAAAAAGATGCCAATTTCAAAATAGGGTCCAGAATAAACAACATAGACATTCTTGACACTAAAATAACATCTTCTGTTCATTAGTCATGTCTCTAGGCCCCTCTTATATTTCTATTGCTTTCTATTTTGATTTTTTATTCATACAAAAAAATACAAAATTTACTGTTATGCAGACTACTGCATTATTGTAAAAATGGTATAAATACTATCAGTGCATTAGTGAAAGAATATTAGACTCCCCAGTTGACGTGTATTGGACGTGGTGTGATTTGCTCACTCCTGAACATTGGTAAAAATCGAACATTTCCGCTACTTTGAGCTCAATTTCAAGGTCGTTTTCATCATGAAAGTAATGAAAAATCATCTCTATTTTTGTAATATGTTTTTCATTTTATCACCTGAGACCATGAAAATGAGAATAAAATGATAAATACTATACAAAAATACACCTCAAAGTCAGTGTTTTAATCCAAAAAACAGTTTTTTTTCTCATTATGCACCGCATGCTGCAGGATTTTTTTTATGTGGTGCACACTGACCACACAGACCCATTCTCTCACATGTGGGCCTACCAGCTTTCTCCTGCTTGATTTGAAGCTGCTAGAATTTACGCGTATAAATACGTCAGAAACAGTGGCGCGTTAGGCGTATATATACAACGTAAACAGTCAAAGGGTTAATATTGTTTATTATGTCATATTAGATGAATTGTAATAGATAAATAAGCCGTAGAGTTATATTAGTGACATACTGAAGGACTATCTTGTTCTATCTCCAAATAAACTCTGCCACCACCACAATTCCTAACAAATGTAATGACATACTATTTTAAATATGATTGGGCGGCTGGGAATTCGCGAATGTTCGAAGCCTGCGAAAGTGGAAAACGCGAATGTTGAGGGAGACCTGTATACGCATCGGCGATATTACCCGCTTTGAGCCCTATTTTTGGCCAATTCCATTTTTCCAGTGAACCAAACTCTGCTATTTCGCTAGAACTCCATTTGTTCTATCGACTGAGTACAGCCTCTCCTCACTTAGCGATGTATTCATTTACCAATGCCTCAGACTTACGATGGACTCTGACCAGTATTCATACCTAGATAAATAACAAAAAAGGCACAATACCGTGACTGGAACGATACACAAATAACCCGCACATAAAAGAGAGACGCTCACGACGACGTTTCAGTCTGACTTGGACCTTTGACAAAGTCACACTGTGTGACTTTGTCAATGGTCCAAGTCGGACCAAAATGTAGTCGTAAGCTTCTCTCTTTTATGTGCGGGTTATTTGTATACCTAGATAATGTATATTATAGCTGATTTCCTCTATTCTGTATATTTCAATATACAGTACCCTACTGTATAAACATTTAAAAATATACCAGAAATGTTATAAATAGTGCAAAGGTGACACTAAAACAATGTCAAAGATGATTAACATAACTCACTATCATTATGGTGTGCTCCATACTTAGCAAAATATTCATTTAACGACGTGGTCTTATGAATGGAACTCCAACGTTAAGTGAGGAGAGGCTGTACAAGAAACCGCCCATTTGCTGATTTCAAATACAGTGGTCCCTCGTTGTTCGTAATTAATCCGCTCCTGGAGCTGTTACTAAAAACGAAATTTACGATTTACGAATCAATTTTCCCCATAAGAAATAATGTAAATACAATTAATCCGTTCCTGACACCCAGAAGTATTAAAACAAAAAAATTTTTAACATGAAATATGCATGTAGTACATAAACAATACAATGGGAAATGATGAATGAAACATTAACAGCATAACACTTACCTTTATTGGAGATTCTTCTTAGTGTATGGGAGACTGGAGGAGGAGAGTGGATTGTTTATAGTTTGGAAGGGGAATCCCCTTCCATCAACACCTCAGGTACCATTTGCTTTTCTGGGGTTGCTTCTCTTCTCTGTTTCTTAATGCCACTAGGACCACCTTGAGAGTCACTGGAGTCCTGTCTCACAAAATAACTGTGGAGAGAGCTCTGTTTCTGGCGTCTCTTTAACACTTCCCTAAAATGGGTCAAGACTTTGTCACTGTACATGTTGCCAACCTGGCTTGCAACAACCTTGTTAGGGTGATGTTTCTCCATAAAGCTTTCCATCTTACCCCACATAGTAAAAATCTCTTTAATTTCTGAAGAAGGCACCTTCTTCCATCTCTCTTCCTCCTCCTCTGCAGCAAGATTCTGAGCTGCGATGTGTTGCTCTTCCTGCTGAAGCTCTTGCAGATCCTTAGTGGTGAGCTCTTCATTGTGGTCTTCCACCAATTCTTCCACATCCTCCAAACTCACATCCAACCCCATGGAACTCCCCAGTGCCACAATTGATTTTACAACAGACATAGGCTCATTAGGGTCAGTCCCAAATTCTTCAAAATCCCTCTTGTCGACACAATCTGGCCACAATTTTCTCCAGGCAGAGTTCAAAGTCCTGGTAGTCACTCCCTCCCAAGCCATACCTATAAGGGTTATGTAGTGGAGGATGCTGAAGTGTTCTCTCCAAAATTCCCTTAGGGTCAAGTGAGTGTCTGTGGTCACAGTCAAGCACCTGTGAAACATTGCTTTTGTGTAGAGTTTTTTAAAGTTTGCAATAACCTGCTGGTCCATGGGTTGGAGGAGAGGAGTGGTATCCGAGGGCAAGAACTTTACTGTGATGAACCCAAACTCCTCGAAAATTAGGTCATCCAAGTTTGGAGGATGAGCAGGTGCATTGTCCATTACTAGCAGGCACTTGAGATCCAATTTCTTTTCCAGGAGATACTCCTTCACACTAAGGCCAAACTCTTCATTGAACCACTCGACGAAAATTTCCCTCGTGACCCATGCCTTACTATTAGATTTCCAAAACACACACAATTTACTCTTCATAACATTGTTTTTCTTGAACTCTCTGGGATTTTCAGAATGGTACACTAGTAATGGCTTCACTTTGAAATCCCCACTAGCATTAGCACAGAACATTAGCGTCAGCCTGTCTTTCATAGGCTTGTGTCCTGGCATTGCCTTTTCCTGTGTAATGAAGGTCCTCTTTGGCATTTTCTTCCAAAAGAGGCCTGTTTCGTCACAATTGAACACTTGTTCAGGTTTCAGTCCTTCAGCCTCTATGTACTCCTGGAATTCATGCACATATTTTTCAGCCGCCTTGTGGTCCGAACTGGCAGCCTCACCATGCCTTACCACACTGTGTATGCCAGTACAGTTCTTAAATCTCTCAAACCAGCCTTTGCTGGCCTTAAATTCACTCACTTCACCACTATTTGCAGGCAATTTCTTTACCAAATCTTCATGCAACTGCCTAGCCTTTTCACAAATAAACGAAATCATAAGAGTATCTCCTGCTAATTGTTTCTCATTTATCCACACCAATAATAACTTCTCAACCTCTTCCAGTACTGGTGATCTCATTTTTGTCAGCATAGTTACTCCCTTTGCAACAATAGCATCCTTTATTTCATTTTTCTTGGCCACTATGGAACATAAGGTTGTGTAGGGTTTCTTATACATCCTGGACAGTTCAGCCACACTTGTACCACTTTCATATTGTTCAATGATGGTTTTCTTAAATTCAATCGTATTTCTCACCTTCTTTACCACAGGCTTGGCACTAGGAGCTTTCTTTGGAGCCATGGTAGCTTATTTAGTACTTGCAAGCACTAAAATAAATGGAATATTATGAAATATTTCGCTGGAGCACGTGAGGGGACCTTCGCTCACTAGTAAACAATGCCAGACTGGCTGCCGCCCTGGCTCACGCCATGGGTACGCGTCCCGGACGAACTATGACTCGCGAGTCAACCTATGAAAAGCGAGTCCATGTTTATACGAAAATACCTCTATGATTGGCGAATTTTACGATTGCCGGGAACTACGAAAAGCGGGGGACCACTGTACTTAATAAAGTGGTCAGTCTTCTTGCCAGTCTTCTTGCCTTTGCTCCAGATTCTCCTCCACCACGATGCTGTGAACACTAACTCCAAGGCTGAGGGACTGATTACCTCATCTTTTGTATATAGTTCTACTGTCTTCTAATTATGTCCTAGAATCTGTATTGACAAAGCCACTGGATGGCGAAACGTCTACAATAAAGATATCCAGATGTTGCACATGTGTCTAAACTTTCAATCTTCCAGACACTGATGGGGCATGTGGATTCCTGAAGATGCGTGAAAGTTTGCTATAAACTCAAATCTTCTAAAACATTTTATGAAAACGTGCAACTGTTACAGAAATGAACATTTTTATTTGCTTCGATTGCCTGGGCCAGACAATTGATGGTGTACCTTCAACCCAACTGGCAAGTTACACATCATCAGGAAATGTGCAAAGCATGCTGAAAGGATAATAACTACAAGCAAAAGTTCTATGTCCATGATGTTTGCTGTATATGCTGCTGATCAAATTCTAGATCTGTACATATGTTGTTTACAAGGAAGAAAAGCTTGAAAACTCAGATAATGGGTGGACCAATAAGTGCACGTACAACTGCACAAACTATGGATGGTTCGATTCAGATGTATTTGTTGATTGGTGTGAGAATAATTTGGTACTGTCATACAATGTCTGCTGATGACACTAAAGTACTTGTAGGAGATAACCTAGCTACTCGCAAATACAAAACTGTGAGACTGTGTGCAAGCAGAATATCTGAATGGTTTTTCTTCCCACCAACTCAATGCACTTCCTGCAGCCCTTGGATGTCTCTTTGTACAGCCCTCTAAACGTGATTGAAGAGAGACGAATTGAATGACTGGAAGGAAGGTGAAAGAAAGCATATAAGAAGTTTCCAAAAACAGTCACAGAGTAAGGCAACTATGCTCTTGTTCTGAAGTCCTAAAATAACATACCACTATGTTGGTGAAGTCACAGAGAAAGTTGAAACATGTGGGAACTTTACAACTACTTATCACATAAATACAGAGATCCCTAAGACCATAGACACTTCTCAAACCCTGACATTTAAAGCCCCAAAAGTTCCTGACCTGTATGACACTGATGAATACAATATAGTTAGGAAGCTGAAAGTGAAGAACACATAGAAAAAATTATTTTTCAAGTACGTAAATGTTTTAGGGGCCTTGTTATCCAGTACAGCAAGTGAGGAGAGACATGGTCATTATGTTTATATTATTAGCAATGATGTATTACCACTGGAATTTTTTTTTATTAAAAGTGAATATTAACATTATGTTCTCAACCCTTTCAGGGTTTCGGCCGTACTAGTATGGCTTACGCACCAGGGTTTTTAACGTACTAGTACGCCTAAATTCTAGCACCCTCAAATCTAGTGAGAGAAAGCTGGTAGGCCTACATATGAAAGAATGGGTCTATGTGGTCAGTGTGCGCAGTATAAAAGAAATCCTGCAGCACACAGTGCGTAATGAGAAAAAAAAAACTTTGACCGTGTTTTTGGATTAAAACAGCGAATTTGCACTGTTTTTTCATAAGGTATTTATTGTTGTATTCTAGTTTTCCTGGTCTCATTTTATAGAATGGAAGACATATTACAGAAATTGAGATGATTTTGACTGGTTTTACAAAGAAAAGTACCTTGAAATTGAGCTCAAAGTAGCAGAAATGTTCGATTTTTACCAAAGTTCAAAAGTAAACAAATCATGCTATGCATCCAATACACATCAACTGGCGAGTCTAATATTCTTTCACAAGCGCGCTGATATTATTATTACCATTTCTACACTAATGCAGTAGTCTGCATAACAGTAAATCTTCTATTTTTTTGTGAGAATAAAAATTCAAAGTGGAATGCAAAAGAATGTAAGAGGGGCATGGGGACATGACTAATGAACAGAGGAAATGTTATTTTAGTGCCAGGAATGCCTTTCTTGTTTATTCTGGACCCTATTCGGAAATTGGCATCTTTTGAAATTTGAGTGAAATTGGCAAAATTGCTAAATTGACCACTGTATTGGATAGTTGAAATTGGTAAATTCGTGGCTTCTTGTACTCATTCGATAGAAAAAATGGAGTTCTAGCGAAATAGTTATGATTTTTGTCGACAAGTACGCTGGAATTGGCCAAAAATAGGGCTCAAAATGGGCAAAATCGCCGATGCGTAAGCATCGTCAAGACCGCTAACTTTGCGAGAGCATAATTCCACAAGTTTTCCATCAAATTTCATACTTTTGGTGTCATTATGATCGGGAAAAGATTCTCTCTCTTTTCATAAGAATTTTTTTTTTTTTTGTTTTTTTTTTTGAAATTTGGCCGACCCTGAGAAGAAGTCTCTGAGAGGGCCTGTCGACCCTGGAAGGGTTAATAGCAAATGTTAATGTGGTGCCAGTACTTACAGTGAACTAGTAGTGGTTATTTTTTATAGTGTTGTATATGAACGACTACAGTCGTTCCACCTTAAACACCATGGTCTCAAATGCCCCACACCAGGGACAGTTGAAACTAATTTTTTGGATTACTCAAGCAATATAACTGTGAAGCTTCACACACTGAGTGTCCGTGGCTCGATCTCCAGCAAGGGTGGAAACACTGGGCTTGTTTCCTTGCAAGCCAGTAGGCACCTGGGTGTTAGTTGACTGGTGTGGGTCGCATCCTGGGGTACAAGATTGAAGACCCCAGTGGAAATCAGAAAGACAGTCCCTTGATGATGCACGTGACTTTCTTGGGTTATCCTGGGTGGCTAACCCTCCGGGGTTAAAAGAGTGAACAAAATCTTATCTTATGCCTAAGAAGGCAGAATTTGCACAAGAAAAAGTTAGTAGACTGGTCTGGGACTGGACCACAAGGGCAGTGACTTTCAAAAGTGACTCCAAGTATTCTGTGATATACAAAGACTGTATATATTGTATTTTATCCCATTTTAGTTTTTTTTTTCTGCCACTCCTTAACTCTTAAATTGTCCAAATGTAGATCTATGTTCGCTCGTGTAGCACTCCGAATGTAGATCTACATTTTTTTTAAGTGCTTTCAAATGGAGAAAATCAAGGTCGGAGCACTATGCACGGAAATGTAGATCTATGTTTGGACAGTTTAAGGGTTAAAGGAGCCCATGATTGTAGTTTTTTCTTATTCTGTTGGTTTTAACTACTAAAAATAATTGCCATAAAGTACACTGATTTGCCATTTCAATACCACCACAGTAATCAAATTAATGAGTTAAAACTACAAGATAGCATAAAATACCAACAACTGCAAAATAAGCCACGTGCAGTGAACAACTGAAGAAGCCATTTACGGCAAAACATTTCCTCAATAAAATACATCAAAACAACGCCTTATTTCACAATCAAAATAATATACTGCATGCCTGCTATCTCCATACCTGCAGGTCAATCAAAGTTAAAGAATAAAAAGGCTCGATAGTGATTCAAATAATACACAAATAACCCACATGTATGAGACAAACTTATGACAACATTTTGGTCCAACTTGGACCATTAACTAGTCACTAATAATAATAATATCTTTATTTACTACAAGTACATGTACAAGGTATACAGGCCTAGACGACATCAATGACATACATACTACTATATAGAAAGTCGCTTGTTATGCAGAGCATTTCAGGTAAATTGGGTCAGTATTGTCCCAGGATACTACCCGCACCAGTCGACTAACATCCAGGTACCCATTTTATTGATGGGTAAACACAGACAACCGGTGAAAGGAAACACATCCAACGTTTCCACCCCTTCACCAGGAACTGAACCAAGACCCTCACTGTGTGTAGCAAGAGCTTTTGCCACCAGGCCACAGGGTGCTGTGGTCCAAGTCAGACTGAAATGTCATCACAAGTTTCAGTCTCCTATGTGCAGGTTATTTGTGAATCAAAAGTATTTGCAACAAGGGTGTGAAATAAGGCACATGTAGCATTAGGATATTTAATAAGGAGATATTTCGCACACTGGAGCTTTGTCCAATGGATTGAAAAAGGAAGGTGACTAATTATTACATATATGGGAGAGTGCTAAACCCATTGGGGCCATACAGTGCCTGAGAAAATGGGAGTCATTAAGGTTCAATTCAAGGAAGGTAAGCACATGATTGATTCCTCAAAAGGACGACACAGTTGATATCATATATCAGACAATATTGAATCAAGACAGAACTGGAGTATACCTGGAGAGAGTTCCAGGGGTCAACGCCCCCCAGCCCAGTCTGTGACCAGGGCCTGATCAACCAGGCTGTTACTACTAGCTGCACGCAGTCCAATGTACGAACCACAGCCCGGCTGGTCAGGTACTGACTTTAGGTGCCTCACAGACAAGTTTGACAAATTTAGGTTTAGAAAGGATATATACAGGAAGTGTTTACATTTTCTGGTCATCAGCTGGACTTTGTCAACAATGTTAGAGGGACACTAGTGCCTCTTATACCCTTTATCTCACCCCCAGCTGCTACCCCTAGCAGGCACCACCTGTTGCCCAGGCCTACTGCCCGCCACGGGGGTCCCCCCCACGAAGAAATACCTTGTAATAGGCCCCATGAGGGCCCAAGACCTCTACACAGAGCTCGTCCATCTTGCTACCGGTGGCTGATGATGATGATGATGATGATGATGATGATGATGATGATGATGATGATGATGATGATGATGATGATGATGATGATGATGATGATGATGATGATGATGATGATGATGATATTATTAGTATGCTGCTGCTGCTGCTGCTGCTGCTGCTGCTGCTGCTGCTGCTGCTGCTGCTGCTGCTGCTGCTGCTGCTGCTGCTGCTGCTGCTGCTGCTGCTGCTGCTGCTGCTGCTGCTGCTGCTGCTGCTGCTGCTGCTGCTGCTGCTGCTGCTGCTGCTGCTGCTGCTGCTGCTGCTGCTGCTGCTGCTGCTGCTGCTGCTGCTGCTGCTGCTGCTGCTGCTGCTGCTGCTGCTGCTGCTGCTGCTGCTGCTGCTGCTGCTGCTGCTGCTGCTGCTGCTGCTGCTGCTGCTGCTGCTGCTGCTGCTGCTGCTGCTGCTGCTGCTGCTGCTGCTGCTGCTGCTGCTGCTGCTGCTGCTGCTGCTGCTGCTGCTGCTGCTGCTGCTGCTGCTGCTGCTGCTGCTGCTGCTGCTGCTGCTGCTGCTGCTGCTGCTGCTGCTGCTGCTGCTGCTGCTGCTGCTGCTGCTGCTGCTGCTGCTGCTGCTGCTGCTGCTGCTGCTGCTGCTGCTGCTGCTGCTGCACAGTGCAAAGAAACTGCAATCAGGATAATACAGAACCACGTACAAGTCATCGTGCAAAACAATGAAATCAAAGAAAAACGTTTGCTAGGAAAACCAGGAAGTAAACACAGTATAATGATCAGACTTCATTCATACGATAAAAGAAAGGACCTAATTAAATCAGCAATTACAATGAAAAATGGAGTGTACATAAATGAGTGTCTAACAAATAAACGTCAAAACCTGTTCAGGCTGAGAAAACTTAAACAGAGAAAACTTAAACAGGAAAACAAAATACATCAGTGTTTCACGCGAGATGGGAAAATACTAGTAAGGAAAACATCAACAGGACAACAATATACCATCTCAAATGAACATGATTTCTCTACCTTCCTTAGAAAAGCTGACATTTCTGTAACAGATTAGATAAGTGCCCTTAATACATATATACGTGTGGTGCATATAGTATACGTTACTATTATATTGTGCATTATTATTTTTATTATTTTTCATCACTAGCTAATCCCAACTACCTCCAATACTCTATACTTCTTTCTTACTGCTATTAATTGCTCATAATTTTAAATTACAAGTCAAATCTTACTCCAAATTAATAATATTCATTATTCTTACCTGTCCATTTAATTTTGTTTATCACTACTTGTTTTTTAGTCACTTTTCATTGTGTATGCAATTAGTGTATATTCCAATTACTTTTTTGCAAGTACCAAAACTATCTTTTGCTAGCTAGTACCAACTACCTCATTTTTTTTTTACTTTTTATTGTGCAATAAACTGCTCAATTTATTTAATATTACAAATCGGATCTTACTCCTAAACCAATATTATTTCATAGTGACCATCTGTCCATTTAACTTTGTTTACCATTACTTAATTTTAGTCCCTTATATATTTTTCCTTTATTTTAGCTTTATATAACTACCCTAGTTTATATATTCACAATTGTTAAAATAATCAAGGTGCTATTCTCAGGTGCTAAAGTAGAATAAGTTCACAATTTTGCCATTATATTCCAAAGCTCATTTATTTGATTACCACTTTATTGTTCACCACAACCTATATTAGTTTATTTATTTATTTATTTAAAAATTTGAGCAACCTATATTAGTCCCTTTTATATTATAATTTTATACTATAATTCTAACTTAAAAAATTACCTTTATAGTACTACCTACTATCATATTCCCAAGCTCCATTATTTGATCATCACTTTATTTGTATTAGACCCTTTTATATTGTCTCCTTTATTTTAGCTTAAAAAAAAAAAAACTACCTTAGCTCATTATTTTACATTTGTTAAATAATTCAGGTGCTATTTTTTAGCTTAAGACTATTTACTTTGTTTTATACTTAATTCTAACTATAGATTCACTACAAATCTCATGATTACAAGCATTGATCCTGATACCAACCTCTTATTTAATGACTTAAATGAATCAAACAGTTACTGTAATTACTACACTGCAGTACAATCAAAGGCACTTCTCAGTGCCAACAACAACATAACTATCTTTAACTACAATATCAGATCTTTAAGCAAGCATTACGATGACCTCATAGCATTACTAAATTCCTTACATGCCAATATGTCCATCATTACACTAACTGAAACCTGGCTAAAGCCTGATAGTACAGATGTCTATGCCATTCCTGGTTACACAGCCATACACAACTGTAGGCCAGACCAACAAGGAGGTGGCACAGCCATATACTACTCAGACCAACTAGAATGTATCACTAATACTTGCACAAGGGATGAACATGGGGAATATATAATAGCCAAATTCAAATCCAAATACCTACAAAAACCTCTCACATTGATAAACATCTACAGAGTTCCACAGTCAAACATTAGCCAATTTAGTCAAAACCTAGGAAGTATGATAACTGATGCACGCATGAACAAAGATCACTTACTACTCTCAGGTGACTTCAATATAAATCTCCTGCAAGACCAGGACCCACACGTTACTGAATTCACAAACACAATGAGTAACTGTATGTTGCTACCAACAGTAACAAAACCTACAAGAGTTACAGAGACTAGTGTTTCCCTACTTGACCACATCTGGACCAACACCATATCCCCTTTAAAATCAGGCATAATTACAGATAATACCACAGACCACTACCCTACTTTCCTTATAACAACTCTTGGTAAACTACCCCAAGACACTACTAAAGTCACCTTCAGACTTCACAATGAGGCAGCCATTAATAACTTCACAACAGCAGTAGCAAACATTGACTGGCACACTGAGCTAGAAATCTATACAGATATTGACGAATGTATTAATAATTTTCTAAAAAAGACCCAATACCTCTATAACAAGCACTGCCCTAAAAAAACTAAACAGATGACAGCTAAGAGACTGAACAGTCCCTGGCTAACACCCAGCATTCTCAAATCCATAAATACAAAACACCAATATGAAAAAAGTACAGAATGGGTCACATAACCAGAGACCAAACAAAACGTTACTCGTCAATCCTAACCAGCCTGATAAGAAAGGCAAAAAAATTGTATTTTGAGAACAGATTATCCAACTTACGAGGTGATATAAAAAAGACCTGGAAAACCCTATCAGAAATTCTGGGAACAAAAAAGATATCACGAAATAGCGCAATAAAATTAGCAAAATCAGATGAACCCCAACTCCCACCAACAGAAACAGCAAACAGACTCAATGATTTCTTCTCCACTATAGGACAAAACCTTGCCAATAAAATCCCAAGCTCAGATACCCCACCAAATGACTACCTCACCGGCAACTACCCGAACACACTGTTCCTAGCTCCGACTAATCCTTACGAAGTCTCCCTTATTATCAACGCACTAAAGAACAAGGCAGGAGACTTAAATACCTTACCACCCTTTATATACAAAAAAGTGTCACAAGTGCTATCACCAATCATTGCAACACTCTTCAACAAATCCATTGAATCCTCCACCTTCCCTACAGTACTCAAAATAGCAAGGGTCACCCCGATCCACAAAGGAGGAGACCAAACAGAGTTGAATAACTATAGGCCAATATCCAACTTACACCCTCTCTCAAAAATCTTCGAAAAATTAATTCATAAACGAATCTACTCCTACCTTATCTCCCAAAACATACTCAACCCCTGCCAATTTGGATTCAGGCCAAATAAAAATACTAATGATGCTATTATACACATGCTAGAACATATATACACTGCAATAGAGAAAAAAGAAGTCCCACTGGGGATCTTCATTGACTTACGTAAAGCTTTTGATACAGTTGACCATGACTTGCTCCACATAAAATTGTCGCACTATGGTATAAGAGGGCACTCCCTCAACTACCTCAAGTCATACCTCAGCAACAGAAGCCAATATGTGTACGCAAATGGGGCAAACTCTTCTGCGCAACCAATTACAGTTGGTGTCCCACAGGGAAGTGTCCTTGGCCCTCTTCTCTTTCTCCTATACATAAATGACCTACCAAATGCTTCGCAATTGCTCCAACCCACACTATTTGCAGATGACACTACATACGTCTTCTCCCACCCGAGCCCAGTCACGCTAGCCAATACTGTAAATACCGAATTACAGAAAATATCTACCTGGATGAGGACTAACAAACTTACACTAAACATTGACAAAACCTACTTCATTCAGTTTGGTAACAGAGCTACAGATGTCCCTCTTAACATAATGATAAACGGATCACCTATCACAAAACTAACAGAGGGAAAATTCTTAGGAATCCACCTTGATAATAGACTCAAATTTCATACACATATACAACAAATTTCTAAGAAAATTTCCAAGACTGTAGGCATACTATCGAAGATACGGTACTATGCTCCACAGTCAGTCCTCCTGGCCCTATATCACTCTCTTATTTACCCCTATCTCACCTATGGAATTTGTGCATGGGGCTCAACAACAATTAACCATCTCAGACCACTAATTACCCAACAAAAGGCTGCAGTTAGAATGATAACAAATTCTCACTACAGGCAGCACACTCCACCAATATTCAATACACTAAACCTACTCACCATACAAAACATCCATACTTATTACTGCACCTATTACATACATAGAACACTTAACTCTGATATTAACCCTCCCCTCAAACATCTCCTTGCCAACCTCAACAGAACACATGACCATAACACAAGGCCCGGTGGCCTGGTGGCTAAAGCTCCCGCTTCACACACGGAGGGCCCGGGTTCGATTCCCGGCGGGTGGAAACATTTCGACACGTGTTTCCTTACACCTGTTGTCCTGTTCACCTAGCAGCAAATAGGTACCTGGGTGTTAGTCGACTGGTGTGGGTCGCATCCTGGGGGACAAGATTGAGGACCCCAATGGAAATAAGTTAGACAGTCCTCGATGACGCACTGACTTTCTTGGGTTATCCTGGGTGGCTAACCCTTCGGGGTTAAAAATCCGAACGAAATCTTATCTTATCTCTTATAGATCACTCTTTGATGTTCCTCGTGTCCATCTCACGCTATGCAAAAACTCAATGCACATAAAAGGCCCTAAAATCTGGAATTCATTACCTG